>NC_084983.1:20072760-20235260 GCF_963691925.1 Scomber scombrus
GTTAGGCATTTTTTCTTTATAAATGGGTCAGGTAATAAATTATCAAAATTGTTCAACTGATTAATTAAAATAATTGGCTACTTGGTCAGGCTGTACATGAAGCCACTGCTGCAAAGCTACCTATCATATTCAACACGGTGATGGTAAAGTGAGACTGAGCCCTCTCGTTGCCTGTGCTGCTGTTGCTCCTGCCTGACTGACACCCTGTGTGTGTGTTCAGATTAAACCTGATCGGAGAATCCCACAACAGCGTCAGGACTGGACTCAGCATGTTTCTGCTGGTGAAAAGCTGATGTTTGTCTCTCCTCAGAGGGAGAAACACTTTTCCAGGCTGATGGAGAGGAGCTCAAAGGAGGTGAGAGTTGTTACTATTACACAGCAAAGACATAGGAGCATGAGACAATAACACATTATTAATTTAACTAATCTCATGTTTTGTTTGTTGGTACCCCATATTTACATCAGAAATGTGTTTTAAAATAGGATCAACAATGGAAAATGTGGCTGAAATCAATATCACAATATTTCACAGTTTCAGTGTTCATTTGAGCACCCAGTTTTTAGACTGCTGTTTTATGACAGATTTGAAAATTTGTGAACCCATCCTTTATATATCAACATTGGTTTCTACCCTCAAAAGTCTGGGACCCCAAACATGTCCTTTATTGTCCCCTTTTAATGTACAGAAGTCCATTTAGGTTATCTTGTCTTCATTAGTTTGTCGTGTGGAAATATTGTGTTGCTCCTGGCTGTCAGAATGACTGCATTGTTTCCTGTGTGAGTGATAAAAATAATGTGACAATGATACATTTATTTATTTCCATGATTTTTCAGCCAAGTGAAGGCATGAGGCAGGTGAGACTCAGACTGGCTGCCTGCCGGATGATCCCACAAGGGGAAGTGACGTCAGATCTTCCTGGAGGCGAGTGGAACATCTCTCCAAGCAGGCATGTGAGTATCTGTGGCTCACAATTGTTCCTCTTTTAAAAGCACATAGTTCCTATAATTGTTGATGGTTTAATGAAAACAATTTTCCTCTGCACCAAACAGAAAGATAAATCTCATGTGCCAAGAGCAGAGCAGGAAGTGGAAGACGATGAGGAGGAAGAAGAGGGAGATGATCTGCTCTTCTCTAGTCAACATGAATGTCCCCTTGTTCAGCAGAATATCAGCAGCGGCACCTTTCATCACAGTTTGGTATGTGTGCTGTGTTAATGACCTACTGAATTAAAGTTTTCTTTATAAACTCAGTCATTTAGGATGCATGATATGTACATGATTACCATCTTAGTCAATAGATTAATTTCACTGCAATTGCATTGTGTGTCAAATGGGGATTTACCAAATATAATACATTATTTTTATTCATATTGCATATATCCATATAGCAGTTTGAAAAGATGTGAAAGGCATTCAAATTTTTGTAATAAAGGGCGTTTTCTTGTTTTTCTCCCCCACTTGATTTACTCAGCTTGTCTCAAACCTTCACATCTTCTCTTCAGAATCATATTTCAGTCACAGATATCTTTCTTTGCTGTGAAAATTAGCTTTGATGTCATATAAAAATAGGCTGTCTGTTTAACTTCAGATCTTCCCTCATATGCCTCAAACAAAAGGTGAAATAATAGGGCTCAGGTGTAGGTGGGCTCCATGGCAATTTATACTCCCTGTTTACATCACCCAAAGCATTATGGGACTTGGGTGACGCATCATAATCATCTCAAATGGAAATGAATAAAAGCCACAGGAGTGGAAAAAAAAATGTATTTCTTCAAATTCACTTTTTGGTTCATTGTTAATTTATTCTTTGACAGTGTCCCAACACTGACTCTCTTCATTATCCATTTACTGCATACACAGATATCTGCCATGCATTAACAACCAGTGACAAAAATTAGAATATGTATATCCACTTAAGGCAATTATGGCTTATTCTAAGACTGTATGACATACCTGACTAACATGTGTAGTAGAGCATCACAAAACTTAATCTACAGTGTCTAACAGTGGCCCTCATCAGCTAATAAACCCAAACATTCAAACCTTTATGACTATGATACAAAACAGCTGACAGGGTGTAAATACCAGTAGGAAACTGGTGTGTACTGTGTAGGTACACTTCACCATATGACTGGTGACATGAATGAAGTGTACTGAGTTAATGATAAATATATCTGTACAACTTCCATGTTCCTTTAATGAATTATGATTCACATGTCCAGGCTGCGAACAAGGAACAACAGAGAAGTTTATGCCTGGCTTCTTCTATCTACATGCTGACCTTTATCCAGATTTTTTTTCCCTGTGTAAAATTTGGATTTTAGGCATTTCAGATATAATTGTGTGTTCTCTAAATTGATTTTATCATGCAACTTCTAAAAAAATCGTTGGTTGTATGAGTGATTATTTAGCTGTGTGATAGTAAATGGATTGATACTTCACCAATCATTTGTTTTGAGTTATATATTTATAGTTAATACAGATTAATCATAGTTTTGGCAGCTCCACCTGACATCAATTCTTACTTCTTTACAAGTACTGACTGTTCCAACCCACAATTATGGCTGAAGCCATAATCTTAACCTTAACTTTCTATGTAAAACATGCTCCAAATCATATATTTGGAGCAAGTTTTACATAGCTCTGCACAGTCTGGCATCTGAACTCTGAACTTAACTACAGTAACAGTGTGTGTCTTTATGTCCTCTTAAATATGACTGTGGAATTGAACATGAAGGCAGTGAAAGAAAGCACAGTGATCTTACTTAGAAGAACTGATAACTTGTGAGTAACCTTACTTACTCTATTCTATATATTTCAGGTGAGTGAACGTGAGTTGTGGGATACTGGCCGATCACAACCTGATCCTCGTTTTAAGTCCAGCCTCAGAGACCCTCAGGTCCTGTGGCCCCTGGCTGAACAAGAAGAACTGAAAAGACAGGTAGACATCACACATGAGCATGAACCTTTGACTCCTGAGCTTGAAGACCATAGTTTGTCAGATCACGCGTCACTAACAGCACGTCTCTCTCTGCAGCGTCAGTCTCAGTTCCTTATGCACCGCCGTTTATACATGAACATCGAGAGAGAGCAAGTGAAGGAGAACAAACAACACAGGAAACACCTGAAGAGGACGGCAAGGTGGCGCAACCACAAAAAATTCTCCTGCATCACTTCCTCTTATTCGTTTTGAAAGATTGATCATTGTGACTACTTTCAAAGATGTTTTTAAAATGTGCACATGAAGAACAGCAGCTTCAATTTAGCTATGGAAACATTCATAGATTAGTATTGCTCAATATTCTGCTTATTTGTGGTTCTATTACCATAATAAACTTTTTTTATATATTACCTCATCCACAAAATGCAGCTCAAACTGTTCAATAAGTTAAAACGTAGAAATGAGCATGAATTTAAACCATTTTGAACACATTTAAAAAGCGGAAGCCATTACAAATAAGCAAAGTAGCAAATGTACAGCAGCAATAATGACTAAATAAAATATTACGACTAAATTTAAGATAATCAATCTGCTTAGTTTATATTATACATAATTCTAAATGAATATATCAATTTCCCCTTCTTAATTAAAGGATCAAAGCAGAGAAAGAACAGATTCGTCAGGAGGAAGAAAGAAAGTTGGAGAGAGCACGGCAGCTCGCAGATGCCCGACAGAAGCTGGAGGAGAGAGAGCTGCTGATTCTGGAGCGACTGAAGCTTGAGGAGGAGGAGCGAGCGGTGGAGCTGGAGAGGAGGAAAAAACAGGAGAAAGGAAAAGTAGCTGCAAGGTAATTTACAGAGATTAATTAACCAAAACTGAACTGTGTAGCTACTTCTATCACAAGTTTTTGGTTCATCCTTGTATATCTGAATATGAAAAGGAGACAAACTGGAGATATGCTGACTTTGTATCCTACTTTGTCTATTTTAGCAGTCCTCCCAAAAAAACTGAACAAAAACTGATATAGTGAAAGTGAAATATAGCGACCACACAGGAATATTGAGGTACAAAATTGATGTACAATATGAAAGTTACAGCCTCAACTAATGGTGCTCATAATCAATTATTTCTTCAGGAGCTCTTTATGAGCACCAGAGGGGATAAATAAACATATCAGCTTCATTTGATTTCCACATGTGGATCCATGTAGCATTGCTGCATCACCAAAAGTCCATATGACTTTGAGTTAGTGTGAATATGAAACAGACCAGAACTAAAAGGTAACAGTTTATCATTTATTTCCTTAATCAGGACCAAACAAACCAAACGTTCACACTCTGGAAAAGTAAACGACATAGTGAAGCTGTAGCTGCCTGATGAAACAAACTGATGCACAGCTCAACTCTCTGCAGGTTCATTGAGGCTCTGAGAGCTCAGATGAAGCAGCGTCTGTCTCAGGAGAAGCTGGAGCTCCCTCCTCTTTGCTGCTGTGCGTCCTCTTTCTGGGACTCCCACCCCGACACCTGTGCCAACAATTGTGTCTTCCACAACAATCCCAAAGGTATTCACTGCAACCTGCCTTGCTCTCCACACACACTCCCATTAAGCTCCAGTGGAACTATAAAATAGGTGAAAAAAACACTGTTAATGGTAATATTTGTCTTTCCCACAGCATACGCCCAGGCATTACATTCAGCAATGTTGAGTCTGGATTTACAATAAAGGAAGATGATGAGCTGCAGTGGAGATTGTCTGGAAGAAACAGGCTCCTTGCTGTCTGCTTTCTGAAGGAGAAGTCCGACATGTTTTGAAATACAGAGTAAATTGTCGAACCCAGAGTCAGACGACAAGACTCATACAAGTTTTGTCCCTGTAAGTCCTCCTTAGAGATACGTCCAGGACATGTTTATCCTCCAGACTTTTCATCTGCCACCCTCAATAAGTCAGCAGATTTTTAACATGATATATTTCAACATCAGTGATATATTTCAACATCTACAATGAATGTGCACAAACTTTTGCATTTTTGGGTTTAGAATGAAATATCAGTTCAAACGTTGTTGGATTGCCAATTTAGCTTAAAGCACCACTGTGGCTCAGTGTAGCCTCACAGAGCTGCTGGTGTAGATGCAGATTCTGTCATGTTCTGCTATTGTTGAAACTGAGCCTTTTTTATGCTTATTCTACATTTTGACTATTTTATATTTATTAAACCACACTGGACTTTACCTGGTATATTATTATCATAGTTATCGTTATTATTATTACAGACATTATTTATTAATGAATTTCTCTCTATAGGTAATTAATGTAGTGGTTTTACATGATTAATAAAGCATCAGGGAAGTCTATACATGTGTAATTGTGTTTTTGAGTGCTGAACTGGTGAATCTGTTTTGTGATTGCTCACCGTAATGTAGGGATCTGATCTTCTATTTTAGCTAAGGTCAACTTTCAGGGCTGGATTTAAAAAAAATGTTTTAAATAGACTGATCTCTGTATGGTGCTACTTATGTCTAGGTATAGTTACATTATTATGAATTCTATTTAATTTTATAAACAACTGTAATCTGTCATATCTTCCTTCATAAGGTGCATGTATTTATCTCTCAAATTGAATTATCTGTGACATACTTTAAATTACTCTAAATTGTTGTAGCCCATTTGTCTTATTTTATTGCATGGTAATTCAGTAGTATTCAATTACAGTCAAGTACATTACCACAAAACCGTAAATGATAAAAAAAAAATAAATAAATAACTAAAGTAGACTTGATATTCACTGTGATGGGTGACCTAGCTCAGTAAACTTTAATACTGAGTGAGTTTCATACCACTGTAATGAATACATAAAAATAAAATAAAAATGTAGATGCCTGTACTTCTGCAACAGATGTTTTTTTCTCACTTTTCATCAAGTTGGTGATCTTGCGACTGCTCAAAATTATCTTGTGACCCTTTGTAGAGGTCTGGACCCTTAGCTTGAGTTTTTATTTTTTTATTTTTTTTAACAATACAATACAAATAATTGTTAATCAATTTCATCTGAGCAAATATACAAGCACACATACATAAAATAAAAGCAAATAAAAAGACAAACAAACCGAAATAAAACTTCAAACATGCCAGAGGTCAAAATTAATAAATAAAAAGTAAATTAAGTGGAAACAAATAGCGCTTGACTTTCCAAGGGTACCAAACTGCAGACAAAATGGCAAACGTAGACATCGTTACCTCTACCTCCACAACTGACAGGAAATCATATGACATTTGCAGCGGACGTTCGTCTTCTTCATGTGTTTATTCCCCATAAATTAGCAGACAGATTTAAAAACATCATTTCATACATATATTTAGTCAATTGACTATTTTTTTTTAAATGGGCCAATGTAAAGTTCATTGACTAAGTCTTTGGAAAGTGGCCAGTTCTTTTAAATGTGCCATGTAATGTTTTAAATAAATTGATTAATCTGTTGTCAGAATCAAATTAATTCAGCTTTCGTCGCCTGCTACTTTACGGGGAAATAAACACACAAAGAAGACATGACTTCCGGTCAATTGTGTAAGCAGAGGTAAAGATGTCTGCATCTATGTCCACCTTTTTGTCTGCGGTTGGGTCCTTCTCGAAGTCATTGTCTTAATAAATGTATATAGCTCCATTTCCATCTAGAAAACATTAAAGTGAAGTTTAACCTTTGACAGTTAACATTTATGATTGTAAAACTTTGCAAAAAAAGAAATCTAAGGAGATTGATTAAAATTTAGAAAATACTCTTTCATGTATTGATCATTACAAAAAAAACAAAAAACATTTCCAAGTAGAAGCTCAAAGCTGCAGATAATAGCTGCTGCCTACCAAAATAAATCTACCCCAGGAAGATTCTTTTGGTCATCTTTTTATGGAGAAATTAACTGGTTTGAAACTTGGATAATTAAGTTAAGGAAGTTATCTTTAAAAATCTGGCATCGTATATATCCACTAAAAAAGACATTAGAGAGATTTAGAATATATATTGAATACTCTTGTGACTTCTGTGGTGTAGAAGAAGAAACAATATTTCATTTATTTTTTCACTGTGTATACAGTAAAATATTTTGGGTAGATGTAGCCTACAAAATTTTATAATGAGAAAAACTAATAAGACATTTCATCTCAGAGATAGAGATGTTTTTTTACACTTTAAAAATGAATAGAAAGACAAAGATTTTGTTTATCTTGTACAGTTAATTTTGTTGCTGGGAAAATTCCATATACATAAGAAGAAATAGACTGACTACAAGCCAAAATTTGGACACTTTGCTCAAGAACTAAATCTAAAAAAAAAATGGCACCACAGTTAAGGACATTAAAAACAGTAAGGCATTGAAAACACAATGTATTTTTGAAAAATACTTCATGTGATTGTTTCCCTAGCAGAAACAGTTTGTTTGTATATATTGTTTATGTTTAATAAAGAAAAAAAGAGGAAAAACAAGATAAACCTATCAGTCTACATGTGGGACTCAGAGCACTGCTGGACTGTATCATCTGTTTCCGGAAGTGACGTCAGAGAAGGGGAGGAGCCACGTGGTCCGGGAGAGGCTCCGTCTGGAAAATCTCGTGGAATAACACTTACCTTAAACGCTAATAATATCATCACTTTTCCATTCATATTTGACGCCTTTTTTTATTTTGATATTCTTTTTTTTACTCTGACGGCCTATCGCGGCTGCATAGAGGGAGGCTGGCTCTCCTGACCGGCGTATTTAACCCCACAGCCTCACATTATGGAGAAGTACTGGATGTTTACGGACTGTGTCTCCGAACAGGACGCTGCAAAACCGAAACTGCTTTACCCCCTTAGCAGCTAACGTCTGCTTTTTTTAACCTTTATTTGCCCGGCTTTTAATTTTTTTAATTACTCTCGGTACTACAAAATCAAGTAAGCGTGTCTATCACCCATATCTATCTATTCATACCAACCATTAATAAGCAGTGGGTTATCTTCTCCTGCTTCTACATCTAAAGTTAGTGGGATACAATCTGCCTGAAGTAAAATGCCTGAAACCAGTTTTTAAGTTTTTTCTCTGTTAAGTTTGACAACGTTTTGGTCCAAAAATGAAGGCATCCCAGGCTCCCGGCATACGTCTTATCACGTCTTTTTCTCGAGATAGTTGGTAAGTTTTCATTATTCCTATTGTTCCTCCACATTTCCAAAGTATAAAGGAGTTAATGGCAGCCTCATTACCACTGAGACCTTATCTTTATCTCCCTGCTGTAAATGATTGGCCTAAACACATCGATAAACATGCATTGTGGTAGTCTTTAGTAAGGTTAGTAAAACCCAATTGATTCATTGTGTAATTAGCCAATTATTTATAACTCAATATCTATTACACAATTATAATTTCTGCTTTTTTTATGAGGGGGTTGACATTACTGGTATTATTATAAAAAAAATGTGAAGCCAAGCCAAACTCCATTTAAAGAGATGTCATTTCAGAGCTTCCTCTCTTGTTGACATAGATTTGACCCGAAACGAGTCAATAGCTTCGCAGTATTTCAGGAATTTCACAAGACAAGGGGTATGCTATTGTTATTACATCTCAGTTTCTAGTATGCTTTCACACTATTTTTTTTTTAAATTCACACTTCACACGCAAAAAAAATGTGTGGAAAAAATGATATTACAGCAATGAAGACCCTGATGTTCCAGCAGTTTACTATGCAAGCCCATTTCCTCATGCAAGAAAACATAAAAGTGCAAATGAATAAATAATATGTCTACTAGTTATGATTTTGTTATTGTTCAAATAATAATTGTGTATCTTGTCAGTCTTGCTTATCCTCTTGACTAACACTGTTAGAAATGAAAATATAGTTTTCCCAGAGCCTAAAGTGATGCCTTTAAATCGCCTTTTTTTTGTTCAACCAACCATCAAAAACACAAATAATATACTATACTAATCATTTTAATAATGTTGGACTGGAAAAAAGCATCAAACATCTCATTTAAGAAGCTGGAACCAGCAAATGTTTGCTTTTTTGCTGAAAAATTGACTGAAACGATTGCTTGATTATCAAAATAGTTGCAGAGTTATTGTCTGTCAACTAATCAATTAATTGACTCATCTTTCCAGCCTTAGTGGAGATGCAATAGAAGATCTTATGCTCTTAAATGAGTGTATTCCTGAACAAGAAAAAATCTATGTTTCTACAGTTTATTTTTCATACTAAGACAGAGCATGTTGTAACAGGACTCATACACATCTAAACACTTTACCAGCTGTCTGTTTGTCACAAAATACTTTTAAAACTTGAGAGTGATCAATAGTTCATGTTAATTGAAACTCTTTCTCACAGTGTCCCGCCATGAATTGAGACTAAGTGATAAAAAAGCAAACATAATGAACAGCTGGAGGGGGCTCACATGGCAGTTTTAGTACATTGCATGTGACTCTGTACACGATCCTCACGCAATGTTGTTGTTTTTTCCCCTCCACTTTCAGCTAACAATAAAATTACATTTTGAATGTAGGATGTGTGTGTGTGCATGACAAGGCATGACAAGGGACAGGTGAAGGTGGACAGGTGAATGACCCAGTGTTTTCTCAGGAGTTAATTACATATTGTATTATATAATTTTAATCATCGCTGGAGGGTGATCATAAAAATGTTCTTTTATGTGGTTTTATTGTATTCTAATGATTATGACGCAAGGCACATTTTCATGTGAGGAGTCAATAAAGTTTTATCTCCTTTATTTATAACAAACAGGGTGTGACCTACTTACTGTGACCTTATTAGGTTCACCTGTACAATTTAATGCAATCCAACTCAACAACCCTGCAGTAAATCCTATTTTTGTAAAGTTGATAATGTAAGATGGTGTGTTGGCGTATTGGACTGCTGTATATAGAAAGAAACTGTATTATTATCACGAAAGCTTGATGTTTCTAACATGCCATCATAGTTTATTACCATCAGGTAGATGTGATTGCATGTGCCACCTTATAATAATGATATCAGATGTATAATTTAGGCATAAATATGTTACTAATATTAACTTGGCTGATTATTATTCTGTTTTCGCAATGTACAAAATAAGAAAATATTCTGAATAACCAGTATTAAAATACATTGAAGTATTCCTATAAATCAGAATAACTTTTCTCAAATGTGTGTGTTTTAACGTCTCCTTTGCAGGTATCGAAGTTTTATTCTTTTCCTCACCTTCCTCTTCTACACTGCCTACCATCTGTCACGGAAACCTATCAGCATTGTAAAGGTGACCGCGTCAATTCAGTTCATTTTTATCTACAGGTGTTAGAGGATTTTTGCAGGAGCTTGATAAGTGTGGCTTAGAGGTCAAATGCCTTTTAAAAGACTCATCAGAGTTCCTTTATGTGAGTTTGGAAGCCATGAAAATAACAAAAATGTCTCTCTCTTATCTTCTTGTTGCTGAGATGCTGAGATATTTTGCAAAGTTTGAATAAAACATGGGATCAAGAAACTCCCTGAGCGTCCCAGTTAGCTTCAGTCGAACTTCATCTTCTTTTATCCTCATTAATACATATAAATTAATGGAAGAAAATGTGAATCAAATTTCTTATTCAGGGAGCTAGACAAACATTTGATTCTCATCACAAGTTCCTGCAACCTCTCTATAATAATATCAATATGAAAACATGAATTTAACACTTTCCCTTGTTTCCTTGTAGTCTTTCTAGTCTTGTATTCTGTTGTGTCTGAGAGTTTTGTCAAGGTTGTTTCATCTGCTTCTTGTGTTTTTCTCACCGATACTCAGAGTGAACTGCACAGAAACTGCTCCACAGTTATTCGGCCACCAGATCTTAACATAACCAATAATGCCACCTGGTGTGACTGGGCACCCTTTGGTAAGTCCTTCACTTGATGCCATCCATAATTCACTAATTAGTATATTATGCAGACAGTATTTACTGATTATTAACTGATTGTGATATGAGAGTAAATGAGTCTGTATTTGTATTGGTTGATAGTAGATTGCTTTTTGTGTGTGTTGATTAATTGTCTTATTTATGCACTTATTTTTGAGAGAGCACCATCTTACCACGCTAAGTCATGCCTTTCAGCAAACACAAATGAGTGCTTACATCCTTAATGCTGTACATCTCTTACTGTAAAGTGTTTCATAGAAAGGTAATAGTCTCATCTGTGTCATCTCTGTAGACCAGGACAACTATCAAACCCTATTCGGGGTCTTGGATAACTCCTTCCTGGTTGCCTATGCCATCGGCATGTTTTTCAGGTTTGTATGTGTGACTGCTGGATGATTTTGTTAAGTTTTTGTCTGAATGTTTGTGTCATATTGAGTCTTTATTATTCCTTGTGTTTACAGTGGGATATTTGGAGAGCGCCTACCTTTGCGGTACTACCTGAGTTTTGGGATGCTGATGAGTGGATTGTTCACATGTCTGTTTGGCCTCGGTTTCTACTGGAACATTCATTCTTTATGGTACTACGCTGTCATCCAGGTAAAGATACAACATACTGCAGCTCACTCAAACAGGTTTTGCTCACTGACTGGTTGTAAACAGCCAGGAGGTAACTTATTATCGGGTTACTTTCTCTGCAACCTCTCATCCATTTTCCCTGACAGAACTACTGCATACAGCAAAATCACATTAGGAGAGAAAAGAGGGAAGCAGATATCTTACAAGCTGACTCACCATAAAAACTTCACCCATAGCAACACGCACTGGCTAGATTTAGCTGGTTGTTCAGCATTATAGGATATTAATGTTAATCCCAGTATGGAGGCACACTCAGGGTCTTTACAACCCACGGTATTGTTTTGTTCAACACACTGAAATCAGACTGTATTGCTGTCTTGACTTTATAATGAGAATCACACTCACCATGCAGAGACTGCAGTTGTGTAAAAGTTGTATTACATCGAAAATGTTGTGATTATGTTTTTCAGTTTTTTATGAGTCTGAAAATGCTGTTAAAGCTGAATTTGACTGGTTTAAAGTCTGTCAGAAAGCTGCATGATAGATAGTTTGTAGTTTAGATGAATGTAATGCTGTTTTGCAGCTCTGAAGTGTCAGATGAGCTTCCCACAATCACATGACTCCTCCCAGCAGTCAAATTCCTCAAGTAAATTCACAACCTATGGCAAACAAGAGAGAAAGATCAGAAAGATTTTGTCACTATAAATCTGATTAGATCTATAAATTTGACATTTGTAAGAAAAAAAAACTCTTTGTGACACCTGCAAAGAGAACATTCTTAATTATCAAATGTGTTAAAAACTGAAGCACCTACATGCAACTATCAAAAAAAGCCCACTTCTTCAACATATTGATTAACAACATTATTAACTCCTTACAGGTTTGATCACGGTGGACTCTATGGGTCAGTAAGGACCTCATTTATAATCTCATCCCTTTGAAAATGTGGAGATCTCATGGTGGCTTAGTCAGGCTTTACTCACACGTATCACATGACTCACACATTGTCACATTACTACAGGCGTGTGATGTGGGAATGTTGAAAGCACTTGTTCACACTGGTGCCCTCTCACCCTCCTTTATTTGCAACGTTTTTTTAGGGTTGCACCGGTGTTATGAGGCTGTGATGCACTCAGTTAACATTGTCTGGTCTCTCTCGATTTGCTCCAATCTGCAGGTCATGAACGGACTGATGCAGACCACCGGATGGCCAGCAGTGGTGGCTTGTGTCGGCAACTGGTTCGGAAAGGGGAAGTGAGTACTGCAGGCCGTGTACTGCTGGTGCAGTCTTGCTGACTGTGTAGTATCAAATGCTGCTGACACACCACAGACACACTTGTCATGTTTTGTGAGCACAGTGAGACCAAGCAAGCTTTTGATTTACTTCAGACCACTCAACTGAAACCTACATCCTGAATGTAAACTTCACCTTTGCATATGCGTGGAAGCTCAAAAACAGGTCAAACTGGTTCCTGAAACTCAGACAAACACAATAAAAATAATACACCCATCTGGTCCAACCCTTTTCAGTGCCTCATCTGCAGTCAAGGTGTTGAGCAGAGATACTAGGCGGACTGAAAAATGTTACTTACTCAATAAATAATTACAGCACCTGTTATTTGGTGTTACATGTTACATTTTTGCCTACAAATTAAACAAGATACTAGCTGTTTCCCCCTGCTTCTAGTTGTCAGGCTAAGATAGGATAACCACATCTAAATTCAAGCTCCGTTCTTAATGCACAGATGCATTTAAATGTCAAACTGCTCCTTTAACATGACTGTTGTCAGTGTGCATCCCTGAACATATTATAGTATACAGACACATAGAATATACAGAATACAAAAGGTCTAAAGTGTAAAAGCCTATTTAAGAGCTTTTTACCAAGTCATGTTTTTGAAGCGATTACTTGACGGCTCGTTGACCTACAATAGGAGCAGCAGAGTGTAGAGATCACTCATGGTCATTGTGTACTTGTGTTTTGATCTTCAGGCGAGGGTTCATCATGGGTGTGTGGAACTCTCACACCTCAGTAGGAAACATCTTCGGTTCCCTCATCGCAGGTGCCTTCGTCTCCTCAGCATGGGGGATGTCTTTCATCGTGCCCGGCATCATCATCGCCTGCACTGGGATCCTGTGCTTCTTCTTCCTAGTCGAGAGTCAGTTTCTGTTCATGACACACACACACAACTCTGACATAGTCAAATATTGGAAATGGTTTTGGATTACTTCATGAAGTCAGAGTCAGTAAAGGAGAGACAACTCTGCAGTGCCAGAAAGGAACTGTGACATTTTAGGGAAATGGACCTTTCCCCTGTTATTACCCAGTCAGTAATCTCTCAGTACAGGGGCAGGTCTGGACATGTTTAACATAGTTAGGTCGAAAACTTAAAGCAGGGCAAAATTCTCAACATATGCCTTTTTTACATGTTGTTTTTATGATTACATTTGCTTTGTCTTTAAATTATGAATTGCTGTAAAAAGACATTTCTGAGTCTCCCCTTTCCTCTGTGTTTCAGAACCTGAAGACGTCAACTGCACTCCTCCTCAGCACCACGTGAGTAAAAAACTGAATCATTCATTAATTCCTGTACATTCATTACAGGACTGGTTGTGGGTCATGCATGCCTGTGTTTGTGTGTTAGGGTGATCAGGAGAGCACTGAGACAGAGCCTCTCTTGCAGAACTCGTCTCACGCCGTCAACGGTTCCATCACCACCGAGCCTCAGGAGATTGTCGAGGAGCAAGCTGAGGCCATAAGCTTCTGCAGGGCTCTCAGTATACCTGTGAGTGGGAACAACTGCTTTTAAACTACGGAAATTACATGTTTGTATGATTGTGTATCAGATATTTGTGCCAGTAGGAAGGGAAGCTATATTTCATATGTAAAATGTGTTTGTGGTTTGAAAAGTGATTTAAAGCTGCTACATGTACATGTAGGATTTGATCATTCATAGTCTAGCACCATCTAGTGGTCACAGTGTCATCAGGATTGTTTAAGTTTAACTCATGCAGTAGTAGCTATTTGAAATATGCTATAGTCACAAAAATACACACACTTTACTGTTACATATTTTTAACAAAGATTAATTGTTTTGTGTGAAATTAATTCAGTTCATTTAAATTCAGCTCTCTGAGACACTAGACTCAGAGTTTCATCAAATCAAAACCATTCCCACTACAGTCAGAAAGGAAAGGATCACATTTTTTATTAAATGTAGCAGTAATCTTCAGAGCAAAAAAGCAGCACAGGCCACATATTTAATGGTGAGGATTGTTTGATTCAGCTCAGCATGTGTCAGTGATTGCCCGTCGTTACTCTTCTTACATAAAATCACATTTTGAATGGGTTTGTGTTCACTTGCTGTGTCTCAGAAAGGGAATTTTGAGTTACAGCTCTGTGTTAATGATGAGACTTTGAGATGGTGAAACGTTTCTTAAGTGCTTTTCACGGTTTTAAATGTCTGTCAAAGGGAGTGGTGGAGTTCTCGCTCTGTCTGCTGTTCGCCAAGCTGGTCAGCTATACTTTCCTGTATTGGCTTCCTCTCTACATCTCAAATGTTGGTCAGTATTCACACACATGCTTTAATTTTTACATTTATGTACTAACGTGATACAGTTATAACTGCATAATTTAAAGATAAGTTAATGTATGTTTTTCTTTCATTTTCAGCACATTTTGATGCAAAAGAGGCCGGAGACATGTCAACACTATTTGATGTAGGAGGAATCGTGGGTAAGATTTGAGCATCGACTGATAAGTCATATCACATAAATTCATTGATTTGATTTAATTTGATTTTCCAACCTTTTTATGATGGAAAAAGTAGATGGAGATACCTTAGATAACTCATGTAGAAGTAAATAATCTTGGCAGTGTAATTTTTAGTCTCTATAGAAGCAAAGAAAGGCCTTAATTAGAATTTTATAAGCAACTGAAAACCTAAATGTAAATATGCTGGTTCACAAATTCAAGTAGAAATTTTAAGCATGCAGGTTTTCCAGTGATTAATTTTAATTAGTTGATTCAATTCAGACTCAACTACTCATCCTAAGTCGCTCAGATGTTGAAGTTTCAACTGAATTTTACCAATCTGGTTTTAGTAACTACATTTTTAGATCAGAATTTGACAGTTTGAGCAACTTGAATATCTTTTATTTTGATATAGATATTACACATTTGGATTTGCTAAAATCAAGATTTGCTAAAATCTGATAAAATCAAGATTTTGAAATTGCACCACTTTAAATTACCCTCGAAATGTTCAGGGGGACTGAAAACACGTACAAAAAATGTACAAAAACTGGAGCATAAAAACAAAACTTTGCCGTTTTACCAGGGGTTATTTGTTTCTGAACACTTGCCAGGTAAGTGGCTGAAACCCAAGAAGGTTTATGGCTTGGCTAAGAAAAAGCTTGGCATGCAACCAACTCGTAAAACTATAATGTGTCAATTTTATATTTCTGTTTGTGTACAGATTAAACAAAGGAAATATACTATGTTAATATGTCAGCTTTAGAGGTGCTGGAAGGCAGATTTTGTTACTCGTGGAGGGATCCAGGGTTGCCGTTTTCCACCTGTTTCCAGTCTTTATACTAAGTTCACCAGCTGCAGTTATTAAAGTGGTATCCACTTTCTCATCTATCTCAGCCAGAAAGGGACTAAGTGTGTTTCCTGACATGACAAACTTTTGCATTTCAGTAGTGACAAAAATGTCATAATTAGATATTCAGTTGTTTCAGGGCAACATTTATTTGTTTCAAGTGACTTAACCGTAGATGTTTTCACTTGCCGAGAGGGTGTCATGCAGCTAAACTTCAAAAGAGGTCAGACTGACTTTGAAGTTACTGTTGCCATACCCTGGAGCATAACTGCCAGTCACTATAGAAACCTGTAATTAAAACATATTGCAAGGATTACAGCAGCATCACAGGGAGGCTGCAAACAGTATGGTTGATATTAAAAATATGCCTAATAAATGAGTTGTCATTACAGGATAAAAATGTCTTATTAACATCTGGTCTATTTCAAATCTGGTGTTACTCTCCCCAGATCAGTTTTATATTAGTGTTGTTTTTTTTGTTTTATTCCTGAAACTGTCATCATAATGCTTTTACCTGACTGATTGTGTGCTGTGTCTACAGGAGGCATCATGGCGGGTGTCGTGTCAGACTATACTGGTGGGAGAGCAACGACTTGCGGTATCATGTTACTTCTTGCTGCCCCTATGGTGAGTGTCACCTCATACATCAGATTATATATATTGACAGCAAATACTCTTCTCTATCACGTGCTCCTCAGCTTGATCCCAAATGATATATGTGTTTACACTTCATTGGTCTTTCAATAATCTTCAACTTCCCTACCCAGTCTGTGTGTCTCATTTGTTCCTACTGGAGACGTAAATCTTAAAATATATATAGTTTGATTCATGAAAAAAGCCAATGTGATTTTTTAAAACAGCAACAACAGAACCTGTTATTTGTTATTATTTTACATGTAGAGTTGGGTGAAAAGTCAATATGAAATTGAACTGGCTGTGTATAAGCTTTAAATGTTTCTGTATCTCAAAGTCTTGGTTACAGTTTAGTAATACATTTTCTGAATGATGCAATAATATTCTGTCAAAGACAAGTTTCATGTCATTGATATTCTCTGTATGAATCTGCAAATCTTCATCTGCTAATGTTTTTTTTCCCCATGTTGCAGCTTTTCCTCTATAATTACATCGGGCAAAGGAGCCTTGGCACTACAATTGGTAAGACTTATTTACTGTGTTTTTAACTTTCATTATTTCATTTTTATAATCTGCCTTGTAAACATCCGAAATGGTTTATTTCAGTGATAAAATGTTTGCATGTAAACTCAGATCTTAAATTGGGCATAAAGACTGAGCTGGAAAACTTACGGACACAAATTTTAATCTTCATGAAGGATGGTCAAACAGCATTTAACTACCATAAGTCATATACAATAATAACAGTTACTTCCAATCTCACTACATACAACCCAATGAATACACACACATCTGCAGGTGGGGATGTTTGAGGAAAAACTCTACACAGACAGCGGCTGCAGTCTGCATCGAGCCTCATCATCATTTCTGTCTTTTTTTCTGTGATGTTTGGGACAGTCAGAGTTGGCTAGTTGGCAAACCAATGTTTTATCTTATATTAAACCATCAAGACCCAAGTCATCAAAAATACATTTGACCACTGGTTTAATTACTTGAACAGTTTTTTAACTACATTGATTTTTATGAATACGAAGTTGGTTTTACTTACAGTTTTTTTTATTTCTGTATGTAGGTATGCTGCTGGTATGTGGAGGCCTGGTGAACGGACCATACGCCCTGATCACTACTGCTGTATCTGCTGACCTGGTAAGACCTGATGCACCACAAGAAACTCAATCCTCTGCTTTATGTCGCTGCCATCCATCCCTGCTATGCTTACCTAATACACTCTTCGCATTACAATAAATATCCTTCTCTGTACTTGCATAGATATATTTTAGGGACAGATATGAATGGTCTGGCATGTTTGTCAGCGGTAGGAAGAGGTTTAAAGTACTCATGTAATTTGTCAGTAACGTACTTAAAGTAAAACTTAGATTATGGTTTAAAACTGCTCAGTGTGTAGAACACACAGAAACACACAAATAAAGGATTAAAGGATTTGGCTGGCAAATCTTATGTGCAGAGACAAACCAACTATTAACTTACAAGTACTGTTTGCTTATCCAAAGCCTGATTCCTCTGTGCCATAGGACTCTGTTGTTGTGCAAAAACTATAAAAAACATTGTTGCACTGGCATCCTTCCTTCCTTTGTCCATGAAGAAAGAAAGCTTGTTTAGAAACAGCTCCAAAGAGTAAAAACAGTGATAAGATTGTAACCTTCAGGAGTGAGATTCCTATAACTGTGTATGAGTGAAACGTTGCACCAACTTGTACATGAGACATTTCTCAAATAACTTAAGTACAAAGTCAAGAGGTTGTGTTATGTAGCACAAACAGCTAGAGAACCTCTGTAAACAGAACCGTGTTTCTGGATGTCTACAACACAGAAGAATACAACATATCAGACTTTGGATAAACACACAATACTTGTAAATAGGATCAGTTAATTGTTGGTTTGGCTCTACAAATGAGATTTGTTGACAATAAGAAAAGAATGGAAAACCTCCACCTATATCCTGTAAGTGCAACAGACAGTTAAAATAACTATTGGTTTAGTTTTTTTCTTTATCTCTGCCCGTTTTTCCTCTCTAGCCCTCTTTTCTTCTCCTTCTCTCTGTGTATTTCCCTGCTTCTTTGACTGAGGACCGATTATTTACATGATGTCTTTGTTACAACAGGGAACACATGAGAGTCTGAGAGGAAACTCAAGGGCATTGTCAACAGTGACGGCAATTATTGATGGGACCGGCTCAATAGGTATGTATGAGGTGTCTGACCTGTAGAGATCCTGCATCTTTTCGTTGATGTTTTCTTTTACATTACTCCATTAAACCATCTTGAATCATTATACAACCTGCCCAGCACATAATACAGTACAACACACGCAACACAAGAAAGACATTTTTTGGCAAATGCCTTTAAAGCTCTAAAAGGTTGAAACTTTTTTATGGTGCTCTACTTAACAACGGAGGTTTCAGTGCATTAATGTTTGTGTGTTCTCTGTAGGCGCTGCGTTGGGTCCTCTGCTTGCCGGTGTGATCTCTCCCACTGGTTGGAACAACGTCTTCTACATGCTCATCTCTGCCGACATCTTGGCCTGCCTGGTCAGACAAACTACTTCTATCTATTCACTGATGTCATTTTTTAGTCTCTTATAGTACAACTCAGCACAATTAGAACATTATTTGTCATGTTTTGGATTATTGAATTGTCTTGACTCATGACAATGTTCTTGTAGTTTTGTAAACACTGTTGTTTGTTTGTCTTCAGTTTTTGTCCAGGCTCGTTTTCAAGGAGGCTCAGGGCTGGTGTGGACATCAACCTCGTGCTAGAGGGTGAGACTGATGCCCATCTCAAAGATGCAGAAAGTTTGACTATTGTATTCAGCCTAATCATTTAGATCTAGATCTAGGTTTAGATGTATTTTTCAGCTGGTACAAAACCAAAATATCATACCATTACAAAAATTATAAATCTATAAAACCATGTTTAAAACTACCAGTAAGGATGTGATGACTACAAAAAAAAATACTGAATGCCAGCCAGATTGCCTGTTGGAAATGGTAAAAAGGACACACACCCTACACTCAGTGCCCATCCTAAATCTGCCATCGGAAAGGATGTTTGTGACGCTGCTAGATTTGACATTTTGTTTGAAGCACACAAGCCTTAAATTACAGTTTCAAGGACAACATCCACAGTTCTCCTTCTGTGCAAAAATGTATTTAAAAGTTTATCAGAAGATAATATGAGACATTAGCAGTTTGAGTTAGTCAAATAAAGTCGATATCATACACAGTTACATTTATTTTTGTTAAAATGTCCCTGTTTGTGTCTCAACACTGTTTTCCTGTTAAGCTGCAGTGGGAGTATAGTAACAAAAAGAGGGAATTGTGCACTAAAAAGACTGTAATTGAAAGATATTGATCTGATTAATTTGAGTGGTTGAAGCTTTAAATAAACTGGATTTTTTTTCTCCCATCACTCATATTAGTACATTATAAAGGGATCTTCTAATGGGCAGTATAAATGATTACAGCAACAAAAACATGTTTCAGTGCTCATTTTTGCACCTGATCCTATATTTTAAGGTATGCAACTTAGAATGAATTCATTTAAGGAATAGTACAACATTTGAGAAAATATGCTTATTGATTTTCTGACTGAGAGATGAAGAATGATACTCTCACTGTATTAATGAGTTACATGACAGTGGTATTCATCCTTTCCTCTAACTCTCTCTTAAAATCATCAGTTCTGAACAAATACTGAACATTATAAGCAGGATATATACGTCTAATATTAATTAACAAACAAACTGTAACTTTTTATTTATTTTTTAATTCCAGGTTCAAAGAATTCTGAAATACACCACTTAAAAACTGGGAACCACACATCAAAGAGGGAAACAATGTTTTAGACAACTGACCTCACCTTACCGTGGACGACGTCTTTCCATCATGGTTGAATGGAGACCGAGCAATCAGGGAAGATTCAAGGCACTAAACTGACGATTCAAGCCTTCTTCTCTTGTAAAACAGAGACAATTATATCTTTATTAAGACAACGCTTTTTTATGACTAATCTACTCATTCTGACTTGTTTGTTTTATTATTCTTTTATCATTAAAGTGTACATACTATCCATTTTCCTAATTTTGTCTTTTTCTGTCTCCTTGGATACCACATCCTCACACTATACACCATTTCAGGTCCTTGCAGTTTGGACGTGCTGCTGTTTCCAGATTTGATATGTAACATGATGATTTAGTCTTTAAAGAATGTTTAACTAGCAAAGTTAAACAGGTTTTTTTTAGTTTTTTTTTTTTAATCACACCAGCATTTTTAATCTATGACAACTTTATGCATGAAATTATACATGATTAGCAAAAAAATCTACATACAGGATATGAGAAAAAAAATAGACCTCTTGATGAGAGTCCCAACTTAACATCCTGTTATGCTTGTGCACTGTCAGACATCATGAAATAAGGAGCACAATTCTCTGATAAATTACTGTCTGAAAAGGGCTTTTGATAGTCCGCCAGGTCTGAGTGTATTATACTGTGTGTGAGTCAAATAAAGCAACCTAAAGATCCCACAGGAACACAAAAAAAACCACGACATGCATCCAAGAAAAACATTTAGAAAGAACTGGTTGAAATTAGTACAATTTCTAAAGCAAGAAACAATCTCCCTCTTGTTTTTCTTGCTATTCATGGTGAAAATCTGAGAGTATACTATGTATCAGTAGTTATTAAATAGACAAAAAGCAAGTTAAACCCTTATCAGACATGCCCATCATCTGTTTTAATGACATAAAATCAAAGTTAACATGGGGTCTTGGAGAGTTAGAGGTAAAGAGAACTGATTCCCTGAGACTCAGAGGATCATATGGCACAGTTTCCACTTCAGTAAAAACGTCATGTTACTCACTGTATTTATAATTGTAGTGGTTGGCTTTATAAAATAGTTGAAGCCATGAGTTATTTAGCTCAGAGTTTCATACCGCTGCAAAAAACTTCTCTAAAATGAAATGAAATATACAATGGTCACTCAAAATAATTTTTTTTTTTTTTTTTTTTTAAATGCATTACACAACCTAACAAAGAAAAGTAATTATGCACTTCTATGAATGTCTGATAAACAGGACACAGACCAACAGCAGGAAATAAGAGACAAAGTAAACAAGTGTCCAACAGACGAACTGGAGCAGCTTCAGAGTCACGTTGGAGACATCAAATGAAAATACATGGAACACACTCCAGCAGTCATGACATGTGTGAACAACAATTGTCATATTTCATTTATCTTACAGTTTATAACCTGGTTCAATCTGAAACTACTACAGCAGTAACATATTCAGACAGACTAACATTTCAAGGCCTCAGTATGCTTCAAATGAGGTGCCTGTTGTACCGCTGCAACAATACAGGCACTCAACAAAGTAGTTAATTTCTGAAACAATGTTTTCCATGCCCTGTTTTTCCTATTCAAGGCCTGTTAGCTTGTTATACATATATCATATTGAATGGGGAAGCCATTGATGGCAACAATTAGCTTTTACTACATTTGCCTGAAGTGCTTTTGCATTTTTGAGTTAGGGTTGAACATTTTTGGAAGGTTGATTGTGCCCAAGTCGTTGCTTTGGAGCATGAGAGGATGTTTGCACAAAATTAAACTGTTTTCAACTTCTCCAGGTTGAGCCATTGTGCGACTTTTGGGTCTTGAATGTAGCTAAAAACCTCTTTTAAGATCTCTTTTTAAAAAATTTTACACAACTTCTCATTTGTAGGATTTATCACCTGAAGACTACGACGAAACATAAAAGATGAAGATATTCTCGAAGAGAGCAGGAGGCGGCTACGACAGCAGGCTTTCTTCCCCATTAGTCAGCTATAAAATAAGACTTTAGGCATGGTCGGGCAACATGCTATATAAACTAGTTTATTTGAAACATACTGAGAACTTAACACATGAAGGCAGAAATTCACGCTTTGTTTCAAATCTTAAGTATTTCAATATATTCATAACTAAATCAGCAACAGTAAAAGTTTAAGTTTGTGAAAACACATCCTTGTATGTATTAATAGAGTTTAACACATACAACCAAAGCCAGTGTTCTGTGTGGTTTGATTAGATTTTACTTTGATTGGTCCATTAGAGCATGACATCAACATCAACATTTTACAGCCGAGCAATGCCTACTTCAGGACAAAATTACAAATAAATCAATCAATCATGTGAAATGACCAAAACCGTTTTAACTTTCGCAAACAATTTAATAGTTGGTTCATGTATAATTGCATCACTTATTGTAAGAAGCTGATAGAAAAAATTGGCTTCAGGCCTTGTAAAGACGTGTGTAATAATTCCATTTTATTACATTTTGGGTCTTGTTTTTGTAGTTTCATCCGTCATCTATATCAAAAAAGAATATAATAATTGTGATAAGGGTAATAAGGGTAATAATAAGATCAGGGACATATAATCAAACAGGTTGTAAACAAATCAAGGTGAGTCAAACTTATTTGGAAAAATAAATAAAGGTGAACAGTCCGTTGTAAACATCCATCACAGTTCACAGTTCAATTTACTTCTTCAACTTTAATCTACTCTACTTCTGGTGTTTTCTAGTGCATTGATGGATTATTTTCATTATTATTTTCCCAGACCAGTTAGAGCTTAAATATGAGTCTCACTTAGTGAATAAAGCACCAATAATACCCCATAATTTAGCATTTTAATTTACATAACAATGACGGATTTTTTTACAAATATTTCAGGAGTGCTCATTTTCAGTTTGACCTTAAAATAAAGTTGAGAATTTTTAGATAATATGGCAAAATTGTTATGTACAAGCTTATCGTGTTTCTTGCCTCCTGCAGAATACAAAATTATTGATAATGGTAGGAATGATGGACAAAACTGCAGTAATAAGACCCAAGCTGTAATAAACAAAATGATCCTTTAAAGAATTGTACAACGGTAAAAACCAAAAATCTCTGCACACCTGATTTTCCAACAGATACATCGGAGGAAAGTAACTTGAAAAAGACTGTCCCGACGTCCACCAGATGTATCTCCTACAGTATACACCTGAAGAAGGTCGGAGAGGCATAAGACACAATGTACAGGAGTTTGTTTTTTTATTATCCTTTAAAGATATAACAATAACCATGGCCCTTTTGTACCAATTATGAACATTCAGATGAAAAGTCTGTGAAATCCCCTCGTTTTGACTGCATATTTATTTAGACAGGCCAGCAGTACGCAATGTAAGATCACATCAAATTCACTAACACAACACTAACTATTCTATCAACATAAAACAATACAATAACAGCAACAACCAAGATCATTGCTCTTCAAAAGGAAGAGCTTGTAGCACAATCTCAATGAATCTGGACCTGAATCCTACATTCAAACAGATCATTTTAAACTTGACAGTTATAAATTCAAGGCATAAGCGTTTTGGCTCAAAGAATGACAAACATGGACATGATATCTGTTTTGTGTGTGTTTTTTCTGTAAATTCTTCATCTTTGCAGCAGACCTAAGCAGAGTAGAGCATCACATGAAGACAAATCAAACAGCTCGAGGCAGTTAGGAGTTGCGTGAGTGCTGACAGCACTGTGGTGTCTTAAAGTCTTCCACTGCTGCTGTTATGTCTTACAAGTTTGTCTAAGGTTTGGCCTGTAATAATTACAACCCTCATTACAGGGATATTGTGTGACTCAGTCACATCTTCAATGTACATCCTTCTCAAACAAAACAATCTTCAAAGGCTTCATATGATACAGTCGATGTTTCTCAGTGGTGATACGCAGCAGCGTTCCACGTGCGGTACCAGGACCTGAAAGGCCAAAGGGAGTATCACAGGATTATTACTTAAACAGATAAAAGTAACAGAAAGTTTTGCTTAATTCAGCAATTAAAGTCTTGATAATTAATTTAAAGGAATAGTTTGCAAATTTGAGAAATATGCTTATTTGCTTTCTTGCTCATTTGGTCTCATCTAACTCTCTGCCAGGAAGCAAATAAGCATGAGACGTCTATGGACACCTCCAACTGAAAAAAAGGCTTTGATATTTGTAAAACTTTCCTTGAGCCTAGAAAATATATTTTAAAGAGTGTGATGTCATCCTGATGTAAAGTCTGTGGGCCGAGCGGGAGAAACACTACTTTGCATTTACAGTGGGCCGCACAACCTTGAAGCTAGAAACCTATTTGGCTCATGCACCAGGTGAGCAATTCCCATTTGATTGAATAGGTGCCATCTTTTGAGTCCAGTACCCAGTTATCGTACAATACATCCACAATGATACATCAAGACCTGTCATGACAGTTTTGAAGCATAAAGTTTTCACTGAAGCATAAATCAGATTAATCCTGCCACTTATAACAACCTGTTAATGCAGCTTCAGTTTATGTCATATGAAATATTACAGTGAGATGAAATGAGAAGATTGATATTAATCTCATGTTAGTCTGGTTGTTGTTAGCATAGTTTAGTATAAAAACTGGAAGCAGGGGAAAACAGCTAGCCTGGCTCTGTCTAAAATTCAAAATTACATCTACGTCACCTCTAAAGTTCACTATTTCTCATTTTGTTCACTATTTAACATGTCACATCTTGTTTGCTTTTGCAGAATTGTAAAAACAAACTGTGAGAGAAAAGAAGGTTTCATACCCCGGTGAGCCGTAGGAAGCTGGGTTGACCTGTGACGTTAAAGAGGCAGAGGCTGTGGACAGACCGTTGGGAGAAGCTTCACGGCTTACGCTGTTTGGAGAGGAATTTGATGAAACTGGAAGGAAAAAGGCCAACATGTTATTGAATAAGCATAAACATGTAGAAACCAACATACAGGCACATACATGGATCATCCACAGCAGCACTCACACTATGTAGTGATACTAGGAAAAAACTCATGGTGGAAAATCCAATTTTGGTTTGAGCTGCGATGAAGTGTAATATATTAACTTAAGTACAGTTTTTAAATGGAGTATTCTTACATTGCCCTATTAGATCGAAATACTTCTTCCACCTCTCATTATCAGTATTTAAATGCGGAAACAGTACTTGCCTCCGCCTGAAGCCAAAGGGCTGTAGGATCTGGATGCTGATGCCTGAAAAGTGTGAAAATGAATCAGATAAAGCCAACTTTACATCAGACCTAAAGCATATAGTTGCTGTATAACCAAAAATCTCCTAAATAAGCTGTATTTGCCGTTTAATAATTTCATTAGTAAATCAAGTAAATCTTTCACACACTAAAGGATGGGAAATTGTATATTTATTTAATAAGACTGATGATGGTTTAATGTTACATGGTCTATTTATTCTTCAGCTGCAATGACATAAATAATGTAAGGATCATTTTGTACTTTTTTATCTTAAGTGTGCAAGAAACTTGTTGTCATGTTTGCTAAGAAACTTTGTTCACTTGCAAAAACTGCATAAACTGTCTCTTTTAAATTTTAAATGATTTCTTTCAAGAGTTACTAGTAGATTGTTATTGTGGCTAACCATTCTGGAGTTGTAGCTGTGTGATTTGACCGGTAAACTAGCCACCGGGCAGTAGATCCTCTTCTCCTTCTGACGACGATTACAGAACCAAACTCGAACCACCTCCTTCTCCATGGACAGCTGCTCTGAGATCAGAGTTATCTCCTCAGAGTTGGGCTTGGGGTTCTGAAAACCAAAAAAAAAAGAAAATAATTTAATATCCTCCTTCAAATATTAGCATTTGAAATCTTTAAACCTGCATTAACTGCTTTGTTGGCCACTTGGGGGCAGTAGACGCAAGTTGTGAACACAACATTGACATATCATGTATTTGGAGTCATGTTTCTGTCCACCTGGTGAATATAAGTATAATATTCAATCTGTTTTTATCTCTGTTTTTGCAGGAAATATCTGCCTCTTTAGCTGCTAAACACTATGTTCAACAGCTAGTCTACAGCTAACTGTGTCTGTCATTTGGTACTGAGCAGGGAGTTCAGTGGGTTTTTAGAGCTTTTTCTCTAAAAACAGCTTCCTGCCTCAATATGAAAGCACTGAGAGTGAACCAAAACAGTTGCTGTAAAGAGCTACAGAGTTGTCGATAATTGTCTTATTTTCATCACTAAGATTAGGATCATTAGGGTCTTCAAAAAACATGAAAAGAAAAAAATAATTTTAAATCATAAACTATTTTAACTAATGAAAAACCATTTATACAAGCACATTTAAGTTTAACGTTCTATATTAATGGTTAAGTTTATAAATGGTTTGTAAACGAGGAACAATGTTCACTCTTGAATAGAAACAATGCCCTGTGAGTCTATAATATATTTAATAATGGTAAATAATAATAATAATAATTTGAAATTGTCTGACATGACAAAGATGGCCACACTAGCAACTCTGTGAGACTGTACTTAATGCTACCATCAGCATGCTAATGTGCTCACAATTACTAAAATCATATTTAATGTTGTCTCGATGTTTTAAGTTAAACTAGATCTTTTTTTTTTATGGTTTTATATTGAATCAATCTTGAGCTCACATCAAGGAAACGTTTCTCCAGAGTCATCTTGATGTTCGTTTCGATGCTCGTTCTCTTTTTCCGTTTGCGTCCGTAGCCCTCCATCAGTGGCGGCAGAGAGATAGGGTTGCTCAATGAGTCGGAAGGTGAGTTCTCTAATGTAGAAACAAATATTACATGGACATTCATCATCACTTTTAAACAGCAATAATATCAGGTAACAGTTAGCATTAGCAAGACTTTAGTTTGACTCCTATTCAGCCATAACAAGCAGTTAAAAAGCTGACCTATGTGCATCTGTGCTATTTATCAAAGTGTTTAAGGAAAAGGTTTGATATTTTGAAAAATACAATCATTTACTTTTTGCAGAACATCGGCACTAATTTCTGAAGAAGTTAGACAAATTGTTAGGTAAATTGATACCACTCTTGTGTCTGTAATTACGTTAATATGAAGCTAAAACCAAAAGCCAGTTACCTTTGTGTAGCATGAAAACTATGGGGGAAAAACTACTTGGCTTTGTCCATAGGTAGGAAAACCTGCTTACCTCACCTGTACCACTAAACCTGGAGTATTGTCGTCAGTGAGGTTGCCAGGCAACCGGCTAAGACTCCAGGAAGTAGTACCCTACATAACCCTTCTTCAAACCACAACTTGTCGACCGTTTTACACTTTACGTTAAGAGGAGTTAAACAAAGAAGAGATAATATTTTAATTAGTAGGTTTTAGAGGTGCTGGTAGGCAGGTTTTATTTTAACCTTTGGACACAGCCGGACTAGCTATTTCTCTCTGCCAGTCTTTATGCTAAGTCTACCGTCTCGTGGCTGAAGTTTCGCAGTTTGCATACTTCTCATAGAAGTATTAGAAAGCAAGCAAATAAGGGTATTTCCCAAAGTGTCAAACTATTTTTTTCAACAAGGTGGTTTTACCTGCCTAACTTCAAAAAGACACTTTCAGAAAATGTTTAAACAAAAAAAGTTACATGTAATTATATTTCTATATTTTGTTTATATGTATATAAACAAAATATAGAAATATAATTGGTTTATTGGTATTATTGGGAACACATTAACCATCTCAGTCAGTGCTGATAACCTGCTAATGCAAAACTCAGTCAGTGTATGCATACATAAACCTATGTTATCATTTTAGAACTGATACTGATAGTAAGATGTACGTTTTTTCTGTGGTATTTAAATAATAAATTGTGTAAAATACTTTGAGTTATAGCAAAAAGAAAGTTTAAAAACCCTTCTTCAAATAGACAACTTTTTGGATTTTACATTTTCCTCAATCCCTTCTCACATCAAACCAGAATAATCAGCAGTAATTAAAAAATAAAATGGCAGTTCCTGTGTTGTACCTGCGTCACTCAGCCATTTCTCCAGCAGAGGTTTGAGCTTGCACATGTTTTTGAAGCTGAGGTTGAGAGCCTCAAAGCGAGAGATTGTGGTCTGGCTGAAGTCATTGCCGTACAGTTTTCCCATTGCAAGGCCCACATCTCCCTGCGACAGATCACAAATAAAACATTAATCACTCTCTGATGCAAAAGTCAAAGTAGATGCAAGCATAAAACACAATTACCTAATATAGGAAAGGGAAAGAAATCTTAAGGTTAATTTGCTGATTTTTCCAGGGTTTCAACCACATATCATGTGTTTGTTTGAGGTGGACTCAAAGGAGTACTTTTTTTGTTTTTCCAAAGTTCAAGTACATGATAATGTATCAGTGCAATTTTAGTTTTAGGATAAAATAAAAACCCTTAATACTATATATATCTTTGTTATGAAAATTGAATTTGATTTCTGTAAAAATGTATATACAGTACTGCTTGAAAGTTTGTGAACCCTTTAGAATTTGCTCTATTTCTGCATAAATATGATCAGATTTCAATACAAGTCATAAAACTAGATAAAGATACATCAGTTAAACATATAACTACAAAATCTTACACTTGTGTGTTTATTTATTGAGGAAAATTGTCCAATGTTACATATTTGTGTGAGGCAAAAGTATGTGAATTTCTAAGATTATCAATTCATTTGAAGGAGAAATTAGAGTCAAGTGTTTCAATCAATGGGATGACAGTCATCTTTGAGTCTGGGAGGCCCTGATTTATTTAAACAAGAGAAATCTGGGTCTTCACTGTCAAAGTCTGAGCTTCACAAGAAAGGTTGGTGAAAGTGTGTCATGGCTCAAAAAAACAAGATTTCTGACAACCTTGGAAGAGATGCTGATACTCGGCAGGCTGGAAAGGGTTAAAAAAAACATTTTAAAAGAGTTTGGACTCCACCAGTCACCTATCAGATAGATTGTGTTGAAATGGAAGACATCCAACATCACTGTTACCCTCTGAAGAAGTGGTTGGACAACAAAGATCACACAAAGAGCAATGCATGTAATAGCCTGGGAGGTCACAAGGGACTCCAGGCTAACATCTAGGAAACTAAAGGCCTTTATTGCAGTGGCTACAGTCAATGTTCATGGGTCCAACATCAGGAGAACACTGAATGTCAATGGTGTGTATGTTCCGTGTAACCGAGTTGCGAGTCCAAAAAGGACATTGCTGCCGTTTGCTCAAGACTACATAGATAAGCCAGAGGGCGACTGGAAAAATGTTCTGTGGACAGATGAGACCAAATTCAAACTTTTTGGCTTGAATGAGAAGCGTTTTGTTTGGCAGTGAGCAAACACTACACTACAACATAAGAACCTCATCCCATCTGTGAAACATGGTGGTGATAGTATCCTGGTTTGGGCCTGCTTTGCTGCGTCTGAACCAGGATGGCTTGCAAGCATTGATGGAGCTTTCAGTTTTGAGCTGCACCAGCAAATTCTACAGAAAAAATTTCAAGATATCCATCCATGACCTTATGCTAACATAAAAAATGGGTCATGAAAATAAACGACGACAACAAACACAGACGTTTTTCTACCAAAAGATGGTTAGAGCAAAAGAAAGTTAATGTTTTGGAATAGCTGAGTCAAAGTCCTGACCTTAATTCTACAGAAATACTGTGGAAGGAATTGTAGCAGGCAGTTCATGCCAAGAAGCCCACCAACGTTTGTTCTGTAGGGAGGGCTGGGCCAAAATTCTTCCAAGCTGACATGTAGGGCTGATAAACAGTTACCAGAAATGTTTTGTTGAAGTTATTGCTGTGAAAGATGATCACACCAGTTACTGAAAGCAAGGGTTCACATACGTTTGCCTCACACAAATAGGAAAGATAGAAAATAAATAAATCAATAAATAAATAAATACATTGAATGTTTTTGTCTCATTTGTTTAACTGGGTTCCCTTTATCTAGTTTTAGGACTTGTGTAAAAAATCTAATCACGTCTCAGGTCGTATTTATGCAGAAATAAGTGTTCATAAGCTTTCAAGCAGCACTGAATCTTTTGAGTATGTCTACAAGATTAACCAAAGTTTTTTAGGGAAAAGCAGTAACAAATGTTTAAGACAGTATTAGTAGAGAATATGATATTGTAAAAGTACAACAATGTTACAATGTTAAGTAAAATCCTAGTAATTGCCAACTTGGGGCAAGACCACCTCCTCTAAAGGGTCTCAGTGTGGTTGTTTTGAATCACACAGAGTGAATTGCTTCGAGGGGAAAATGAACTAGATTTTAATTTAACTGAAATAAAATGTGCAGATGTGAAAACACCCTTAAGCACTGCAGATAATTTCTTTTAAGGCTCCAGAAAGAACCATAAATCCGACCTCATAGAGCAACCTGGAAGATACAGGATACAAAGACTTCTTAGGTGTGAAAGTAAATGTCGTGCAAGGAAAACTTAGTGGTGTTGGTCCTCTTCAGTACCTGAGTGAAGCCCAGTTTGATGCGTCTTTGTTTAAATGCTTTGGCAAACTGCTCCAGTTCCTCCAGATCACTGGGTTCCTCCTGTGCTGGTACCGCCATGTGTTTGGGCATCTGCAGATGGGACATGTCCATGTGGTTCTCCATAGACGGTCCTGCCAGACCTGAGCGACTCATGGCCTGGATCAGAAATACATCACAGAAATAATCCTCAGTTTCCAACTGAAATAAAAGAGGCAATGAGGTTTTTACTGTCTTGCATAACAAAAATTACCATTATGTGTCTACAGGATCAATGTTTACTTATCTAAATTTTATTTATGTGGCTGGCAGTGCTGCATTTGTACAAAGAGCTGAATGTACTGCTGGCAGAACAAAAGCTTATCACTGGAGCAGGCAATGGTCCTGTATAGGTGTAACCCTCTTTCTAGCAAGTAAATGTTTGTACTCCAACCATTTGTACTAATAGTACAATTCTGTACCCTAATTTTATCTTTAAACCGCAATTAACATATTTTTGGCCACTTGGGGGCAGCAGAAACAACACAACCCTGTCATATCATGACATTTTAAGTTGACAAGTGAGCAAACGTTTGCTTACACATGTCCAGCAAATATGGAGCAACATTAGGAGTTAATTTGGAGTCGTGTTTCTGGACACTTCACAAATGTCAAAAACTGACTTATTGGCCACTAGGGGGAATAAGAAGAAAGTTGTGAACACAACACTGACATATCACATTGGTGGCAAACAATTTCCACATCTAGCAGTTACAGAGCAACATTGTCACCATTTGGAGTTGTGTTTCATCTTTCCACTATAATTCCAATATTCACCTTTTTTGGCTTTTTTTGCTCTCTACAAACTCCTGAGAAAAATGTTTTCGTTGACTAACCACACCTTTACCACAATTTATTTGCTTAACAAATGTGCTGAAAGCATTTCCTTCTCAGAAAACACCAAAAGCTCATTCTTGGGGTATTTCACATCCATGTTTGTGAATAAGAAGTCTTCTTCTTCCCTGCTTTTGCCTGAACATTGTTCTTGGTGTATTATACTTTATACCGATGTGTGTGTGTGTGTGTGTGTGTGTGTGTGTGTGTGTGTGTGTGTGTGTGTGTGTGTGTGTGTGTGTGTGTGTGTGTGTGTAGACAGGAAGTGGTCTTAATTTACCTGTGGAGTCAGAGCAAGTCCAGGTTGATGCTGAAGGAGACTTGTTTGACTCTGGCTAGGGAGGGACAGCAGGTTCTGCTGCAGAAGGGCTGCAATGAAAAACAGCAGATTATTAATCAATAATCTGTTTTGCGACAACAAGACTTTTCCTTTATGAAGATATCAGATCTTGTCAATTCAACAGAATTCCCAGAAATCTTTTTTATAATATTTATAACACTCCCTAATGTGTATATGCATTGCTGCTTTCTTCGTCTTTTACTGCATGATGTATTACCATCATGATTCAACCAGTGCCAGTTCTGGTTGAGCAGTTAAAGAAATTAAAATATACACTCTAATAAGGACACTGCTGTTATCTTTTTGTCATCATTTTGAGCCCTGATGTTACTTTTCTCTTTTAGTTTCTAAGTTAGTAAAAATGTCACATAAATATAAGATGCCATGTGTCTGTTTTTTTATGGCTACAACTTTTAATTCAATTGACTTGAGTTAATGCACATTTAGAGCATCGGTGGATGTTTAAGACTCTACCTTGGTGGCTGGTGGGGCTCTGGGAGAGCAGGAAGGGGGAAGGAGACGACAGGTGAGACGGGGGCATCAGAACCAGCTGCTGCATGGTGTGGAGAGAGGTGAGCTCCTGAAACATAAGACAAATACCATAAAATTTACTTATTTAAAGCATTTTTTTAAAAATAAGTTTTTTTTTCATATTTGAAGGACATTTTGCCGATAACACAAGTTCTTCAACGCCATAAAGTCTTGCTGACTGGTCCGTATTATAAGAGACCAGTTCTTTGGTTCCTTATCAGTATTATATATTTTATAAAATTTATATTTAATTTATAGCTGATAACATTTTACTTTACATCCCTCAATTAGCATTAATAATGAGCATATAAACATTTTTATAATGTCTCTATAACACACTATAATGTAGTTGTTAGCAGATACAAGTGTCTGTTAATGTGTTTGTCAATAACTCCTCCTGTGGGCATCTTAAGTAGAAGCTGGTGTGTAAAGAGATAATGAATGACAGTATAGTAAAACATGGTTGTAAATTAAATATGTCTATAAGGGAGAAGTTATAATGATTGTTAAATATTGTACATTAATAAATACTTCAAAATGTCCCTATGGCTGCTCATAACTACATTATAGTGTGTTGCTCATAAATGCTACATCAACATTTTTTTAGTCAGGTGACAATATGAACATTAACATGTTTTTTCTTGCTGTAATCATTCCTCCTGTTCATACTGCATTTGTCATAATTCACTTACAATGTAAATGTTGGGGGAACAAAATCCACAGTACTTCTTCTGTGCCAACGTGTATTTAAAAGTTTATTTGAAGATAACATGAAGTTTCAGTCATCAAAATTAGTCAAATCAAGTAGATATCTTTCAACGTTACTGTCTTTTTAGTACCCCCTTTTTGTTATGAGCCTTCAGCTGAACAGGAAAACACTGCACGTTGAGACACAAAGAGAGACTTTTCTTTCCTAAAAAGACTAACTGTGGAAGATATCCACTTTATTTGACTAACTCAGACGGCCGAAGCCTCATATTATCTTCAGATAAACTTTTAGACATATTTTTGCTCTTGAAAAATTGTGAACCTTTCCTTTAAAATAAAGCATTACCATGGATCCTTGTGTGTAAAATCAGTGGAGTTCCTCTTTAAATGGTATTTAAAATGCAGATATCGAGTGAGTCTATGTCCTACCCCAGTCAGCTGACCGCCAGGCAATGGAGAGCTCTGCGTCAGATGACATGTCTTCAGTGCGGAGGCTGAATGAGGTGAGTCGTTGATGTCCTCTGTTTTTATCTGAGACATGGAAAGCACAACCAGTTAGATCAAATAATTTAAAAAATGGATAAGGTTTTTTTTTTGTCAAACTGAGAGGATGGGAAACATTGTCTGTACATAATTTCAAAGGTAAATGGGTTCATGTTTATATGTGTCTGTCTGTGTGTGTGCTGTGTGGGGAGACAGCACACACACACGCACGCACGCACACACACACCCGTGTCCACTTGCTCCAGGACCAGTTTGGTCACTAAACATGATACAAAGAGTGATAGGCTCTCTCCCTTCCCTTGGGCAAGCCAGTATGCAAATAACCCCCCCCCCCTACCCTACCCCCCTGAAAGCCAGTGCACTTCCTGAAAACATGAGCGCTGAAAGAAAGGTCCTCCCCTGCCAAAAAAAAGTGTTTGGAGAAGTATCCAAATAGCTGCAAACTATTTGAGGTGTTTTAAAGCGATGGCAGTCATTGTTGACATCTGCGGGGAGAGCATGTAGTTTATCCTGAGGATGTTAGCCATCTAAAAGTCTGTTGAAGCTTAAGTCTCGAGAAAAGTGATAGTCAATGATACTGATAGTACAGTCAGTACCACTCGCGCAGCTCTAGGCTAACATAGCTGCGTGAGTCCTTTGAAACCTGGACTATTCCAGCTCAGGTTTGTCAAAGGGTTCAAGAAGTCTGGTGATATTCTCCATGTGTCTTAATATCATCAAATCCCATGAAAAAACCATGTGTTTAACATCTTAGTCCTCTGTGCCATGAGGCTCAATTATTGTTCTAAAGCTATTAAAAACAAAATGCAGTGCAGTGCAGTGTTGCACCAAGTGAAATTTAGTTTATTTAATTCAGTTCAAAAATGCTGCCCCAGAAATACTCAAAAGAGTGGATCCCAAACTGAGGAGCCATGAGATAACTGACAATACAGGAAATACTTTTATTATACTTCTTCTTTGCCTTTTATTGTAAAATACTGAATAATTTGACCATTTCATGCTTCTAAAAACTGTGGAGCCACTGAACAAGAGCACCAACTGTGTATTAATCCACAGCTGAAAATAGTCGCCAACAAATGCACTCCTACCTGAGATAGGTTTGCTAAAAACTGCAGTGCCCACCTGTTTTAGGAAATTACTGAGCCTTTTTTAAAAGTGTAAATATATATTTGTGACCCTGTTTTAAAGATTCGTCCTCAGTAGAAACCGATAGGCTTATGGGCTCACTGCCATAAACAGGCCGGGGGAGTCTAACACAGTGTTCGTTTTGGTCTTTGCATGATAACTGTTGACAGTAAGAAAAATGTAGAGTAACATCTGCCTTATCATTTAACCTCCTGCAGCAGTTAGATCTCAACTCTAATAGCAGGATCCTGGTGGTTTGTTTAAGTCTTTGCTTTCTCTTGATGCTCCTGCTTTTATTAAATGCTTAAAAGATTAAGATGTGGGTTAGATTAGTTTCCCTTGAAATATGTAATGGAAGCATCTACATAACACCTGTTTAATCCACTGATCTAGATGCAAACGTTATCGAGTCTAAGCATGTTAGCTAAGAGGAAAAATTTACAACACGTTAAACAAAACAGTCCAAATCCTCCTGATGACAGAGACCTTATTCATCTAATCCTCATTCACAGGAATTTGTAGTTATGAAAAACTTTGTTACTCACTTGTCGATTGAAGTTGAGTCCGTTTTGCTCTAAATGAAAGAAGAAATAGAGTTTCAGAGTTTAAAATGTGTTTTTAATGGCTTTCAACTTCTTCAAAGTGAAAGCAAAAACCACATAGTAACAAATATGAAGTCTGTTAGCATTCAAACAGTGTTGACAAGTGTATATGAGACATGATATCAGTGATTTTTTTGTACTGCAGTTTTTTTTCTCCACTGAATATTTCTCTTTTTGCTGCTTAAATGTTCTCATTTAAGTACAACTTCATCAAACCTGAATTAAAAATGTACAAACACTGCTGCTGAAAGTAAAGCTGACTTTTTCACAGCGGTGTGCTGAGCAGTTTTTCTCTGCGCTGTTTGCTGACTGCTCACACGCAGAGCTGTGTTCACAAAAAACACACTTCTGAAAAGTCTTTTCAAGAAGTTATGTGTACAGCAGGTAGCACACAAGAGGACAGAGAGAGAGTTGATAGAGGAGAAGAGTTCAAAGGTGTGCTGGATAAGCTCACATCATTTGAATGTCAAATGGGGCCTTTGGGACTGTGTGTGTGAGAGAGAGGCAGTGAGCTGCTGGAGACACACGATGCAAATACACCTATAAACCCCCTCACTCCCCAACCCAACCCTCCCCCACCAGCCCACTATGTCACTGCCCCAGCAGGACAGCACAACCAGCTTCACAGCCAAACTTCCAGTATGGAAATGATCAAGACATGCAAATCAGCTCTTCTGAGCGCAGGAAGCCTGTGTTTGGAGCTCTGCACTTTGACTGACTACCATAAAAAAACACACACACACACACGCACACACACACACACACACACACACACACACACACACACACACACACACACACACACACACACACACACACACACACACACTGTCTCGATCTGTTAGTCCTAAAATCATGTACTAAAAAGTGAACAGACTGCAAGTGAATTATTATAAACTGCTCTCAGAACAAGTGGAACGATCTCATCCCCTCGGCACAATAATCTATTTGACTTCAGTTAGTCTTGAGGCCCGAATATGAGGCCAAATTACATTTGTGCAGCATGAATGTTGAAGCTATGTCCCAATTCTGTACCAGATACTATTGGTATATTGTATGTTCTGTTTAATAAGTGTCATAGTATAATGTGTTTGGAATTGGTATACAATACATCAGTGTACATTTCTATTTTGTACTAACAGGTATGATGAAATATGCACCCAAATGGAAGTCACAAACTTTGAGGTTGCTATTCAAACTGAAATTGTTATTTCAACTTAACAAAGTGAGGGAGTCTGGTGGCCTACACACATAACATAGAATTATAATAATTATAATGTCCCAGGGTCAATATTTCCAGTCTATATCTGCACTATGATCTCTAAACTTCAGAAAGAGGGGCATGTTAAGACAACCACAACCATGAACTTTCTGTTTTAAGTGCAGCCGGGAGCCTTTGATAAATGGCATCTCCATCTCTCTCGCTCCCCTCACTTTTCCTATCATTTCTCCTGTTTATGTCCAGTAAAGGAATAAAATGGCCCGAATGTAGAAAAAAAAAACTCAATGAGAGAGAGCAACATGTCTCTCCGTGGTTTATGACATCTGCCCAAGCTGTCTCTCCACAAGGGCTTTATCAATTAATCTGTATCTGCTTAGTTTTTCCATTAATCAACTTAATCTATAAAATTGTGAAAAATAGTGAAACATGTTGATCACTGTTTACCAAAACCAAAAGTGACCAACAGTTCATAACCGAAAAATATTCACTATCATAGAAATCAGAAAATATTCACATACGAGAAAGAAACTGATAATGTTTTCTTCCCTTTCTTCTCTTACACAATGACCGAAATCCAGATTTCTTTAAGTATATTTCAATTTGCTCCTTTTCCAGTCATAGCTCAGAACCAGCAAACAGCCAATATAAAGATAGAGCTATAGTATCACCTCAGCCAGGCTTCACTTGAGGCTATGGCAGTTTTTATTGAAAATTAAAAATTATTCCAATGTGGAAGACAATAAATATTGAATCTCCTAATATGATCATTTACATGTCCCCAGGGTGCACTGACAGCATGGTAAAACTGCTTTTACCTTTTATGCACCTTGGGCATGAAAATAACTGTAAATTATCATTATCATTGAAGCACTCCCTTCATTGAACACCTTTAAATGTTGTTCACAGTTAATTTGACTTGGCCTGTATGTTTCTCATCTTTTACTCTTTATCTCATTTAGTTTTTATGTAGCATATGTTTTATCATGTTTTCTATGCGAAACTGCTTATGCTAAATTCACAGTGTGTAAGCCCAATAGGTCATGCCCCCTAAAAAACACTGTCATTGATCTATTGAATTCTATCTATTGTCTGGTTTTTTCATAAAGTAAAGGTTTTTAACTAAAAGGAAAAGGACAAAACTATACCATAAAAAGACAAATAATCGAAATCATGATGAAAAATGTATAAATAAATGGTTGTAGACACAGGGAAAAGTTGTGGTCTGAGTAAAATATTGGTAAAAACTTGAAGCACAACTCAAGACATGTTCACTGTACAATAACTAAATCTTTTTTCAACATTAACCAAAGTGATTTTGTTTCCTAACCCTACTCACACACGAGACTCAGGATACAAACTTCGGTCTCTGGTGTCAAAGTACTGCACCTTGTATGTTTACCATCTACCCCAAAAACCTCCCTGTGACTTGCATGTGGTACAAAAACACTTCCTTCATTTGAAAAAAACCTGCGCTGAACATAATCAAGGTAACAATTAGGTTTCCCTCTAAATGTATTTAGCAAAACAAATTGTATTATATAATTTCTAGGTTTGCACAAAGCGAGCTGTAAATATGAACACTACATATTCAAAATGTTTTTATAGTCAGTATTTTGTTAATTCATCGTCTCAGTGCCCAGAGAAAATATCACCTAGTTTGAAAACACATCAATGGTTGAATAGTTAAAGGATTAATTTACCCAAATTACAACAACAACAACAACAACAACAACAACAACAACAACAACAACAACAACAACATCATCATATTGTCTGACTTTCCTTGAGTGGCATCTATCCATGCTGATAGTTTTGAGAAATCTGTCTATTAGATTTATGTCTCCACAAAAACACAATGGAAGTGAATGAAATTGTGGGGTTCACCTTATTTAAAAACTACATTTAAAAAATAAACAGAAAAATGTGATTTCAGAGACAATGTCGCTGTTAATTTGGGTAATCCACCGAACACACGTCAAGTGTTTTTATACTTTTTACTTCTCCTTTATAAAGATTTTGATTGTAGGAGACATATTGACGTGTGAATGTTTTTTTTATATTCAGAATGACACAGCAAATTCCTTTCACCTTTTCAAGCCTGGACAAACCAAAAATATTTGCTTGCAATTAGAAATCAAATGAGAAAATACACTAAGACTGGGTTAAAATATTACCCAGTTTGGGTCAATATGGCACCAAATCAACTTTGGGTTTGTTAGATTTAGTCACATCAGTGATGAAGTTGCAGATTACAACCAAATGAATGTCTCTCTCCCTCACCCTGCCTTTTCAAACATGTAGGAGAACCTAGGGTGGCCGTGAAACTCATGAAAAACACAAAAGGCCCTCTCCAGAGCCAGTGTTTGGTGGCCCGCTCCCTGTATAGATATAAAGGGCTCATTCTAAGGTAAAAATAACACAACAATTCATATTTTCATGGGATTATACACTAATTACTGTAAAATACACTTAGAAATATTATATTCTGTTCCTACCAAGTTTGCCACTAAATCTTACACTCTGGTCCTTTAACTTATAATATGTTATTTTGACACAGTGTTACACACACTTTGCTCAATAACTGTGAGACAATCAATGACTGCCCATTGTCCCTGCTAAATAAACTTAATAAAAATGATCTAAAACTAAAAACTGTCACAAAATTATTGTTTCTTTTACAAAACTATGTGCATATGACATTCAAAAGATACACACGGTGTTGACTGGCTTTTTGGGTAACTAACTCAGTATTGTGTTGGTGCTATATTGACCCTTACTGGGTAAAATTTTAACCCAGTGATTTTTAGTGTGGATATATATTTTGAATTTGGGTGAAGCGATTTTTCAACAACAATACATGACATGATTAATGGTGACACCTGCATCTGAATGACAGCACATACTAACAAAAAGTACCTCAATGACTGTATAATGACAAAAACATAGACATTTAACACTTCCACAGAAATAAGCCATTCACTTCTCTCATGCATGCAGCTATTGTTTAAATAAAAAGTTCCACATTTTCTGTTTGCTGGTTCCTGGTTTTGTTTTGCACTCTGGTTGCTATCCTCAGCCCCCGGGTAGGGTGCATTTCTCAGCAAACAGCCTCTGGTGCATCCTGGTATAGCAACCAACTGCCACCAAGCACATGCACACACACACATACACTTACACACCTACACACACACACACAGAGAGTTGTGTTTCCATCACTTCAGAGGACATTACATTGGCTTATGTCCTATTATTTCCTGGAGACTTATCCCAACTTTAACCATAACCACCACCTGTCTGACCCTAACCTTAACATAACTCTAAATTAACCTTAACTTTAAACCAAGTCTTCACCTTAAAATTAATGATTTACATTAAGGGGGCTTTTTGTCCCCATAAGGGAGGAGAGTCCCCCACAAAATGACTGTGTAAACAGATTTACGTCCCCACAATGTGAGGAATACCTGGTACCCACACACACACATAGGCATGCTCACACACAGCTCCTCACGAAACAGCAGCAGGTGAACATGTTGCTTGTTTGGCATTTTTTGTAACCCATCAGGCATCATGTGGATCAGTATGAAGAACAATGTGCGGCTTTTAAAGTGTGCTGTGTATGGTGGATTCAGAAAAAAATGCTAATAAATACACCTAATGGAAATAATTGCATTGTTGAGCAGCAATAAAACCTCAAAAAGTCAGATTATACTGAAATAAAAAAAAGTGTGATTAAAGTTAAAGATAAAGTTTAAAGATTAAAGTTTAAACTGATATATATCAAACACAAAATCCAAATATATTCTCACAGTTAAGCGGTCAAAAGTCTGTGAACACAGCTTTGAATGACATTTCTTAGATAATCCAACATTTGTTCTTACATTAAAAGTGACAATTAAGATAGAAATCCTCCTATAATACACGTCTTGTTCCGACAGATAAGATATGACAGTCTTTCAAATGTAGAGACGATAAACAAACACTTTCTGTTGAACTCCAGCATCAGTAAAACAGAATAAACATCGATCGAGTCACATCTGTTAAACTTGATTCAGCGGGGTGAAATATTCTTACCTGCCTGTTCAGCTGCAGCCTCCGACTGCTCCACTGTGTCTGCGCTCATCTTAATATCTGTAATGATAAATATAGCTGATTTTCCTACAGGATTGTAACTTTACCAGGACAATGAAGCACTCAGGCCACCCAGGAAAATGATCTTGAGTTTATTCTAATGCGCCCTCCCCTCCACAACACCGCACAAACTGTACACACTCCTCTGTGATTACTAGTTTTAATATTCATAAAGCACTACCAGACCTCAGCCCGGCTCTCACAGTCATCTGAAGCATGCACACAAGCACACAAACTCCAATTAAAACTTCAGGTGAGACATGAAATAATGAAGGAAAAAGGCACAGATGAGCCTCTGCTGGTGGAGTGACTCACCTCAGGTAAACAGTTTGTGCTGCTCCAGCTGCCGTGTGTCCTCCTGATTATTCAAAAAGAAGCTAGTGTTGGAATAAAAAGTTTGGAAATCCACAGCTGCTCATCGGCATTTTCCTAAGTGGAGAAACGTTCACCTCTGCAGTACACCCTGCACTGCCTGATAGGCTGATTTGCATAGGCCTCTGTGCGTCCTATCCAGCTTCAGACTGTTTGCATAAAACAACAATGAGGTTACTGCACATTGACAGTGTGTGTGTGTGTCTGTGTGTGTGTCTCTCTCTGTTTGTATTATTCCCGCCACCTGAGATAGCTCAGTGTGTGTTAGTGGTGAAGGGAGCTGGGTATCTTGCCAAACTTGCCCTCACTGATTTTGAGATAGTAAGTTAAAATTATCATATAATAAGCAGGTTGATTATCCTCACCTTCCTTTTATTTTACAAAAAGGAACATGTTCAGCAAAGGTTTGTATAAAAAGTCAGGGGTGGACTTTAACATTACACAAGGTGGGCAACTAAAAGGGCTCCGAACAGCTGAAAAATGTGTTATGTTCTTATTTATTATACTCTAACTCATTGTACCTGAAATCACCTACAACATGCCTCGAAACCACAAAAAAAAATATGCAACTGACACTTCTACTTCAGAGGAAAACATTGCACCACAACACTCTGTCTCTGTCTTTACTTGACAGATAAATGTTACTGGCTATGTTGTAGATCCAGACTTTACTCACAACGTAAAACAAATAAAATATGAAGTAATATTACTGATTACATTGCATCATGTAGATCACCGCAACATTTAGTTACAATACTGAAATATGAAGTCAAAAATTATTACACAGAGAGAGATTTCATTGGCCATAACTTGGCCCAACATTTACACACACAACAGCCCACCATTAGGCCATTAGGCCGTATCAAGTACATTGCTACAAGAAATATTTAATTTTTGCTCATTTAAAATATGAAAGTATGGAGAGAGAGAGAGAGAGAGAGAGAGAGAGAGAGAGAGAGAGAGAGAGAGAGGGAGGGAGATAGAGAAATGTCATTGCATTTAGTCCAACTCATGCAACAGCGCACAATTAGGCCATATGAAGTATATATCATGACAAAAACATTTTATTTTTGTTTGTTTAAATATGAAAGGTATGACAGCACACACCACAGCACATGAGCCTAATAAAAAAATAAAAGCCACCCTTAGGGTGACCACCTGCTAATAAGCCCAAGGAGGGACAAGGGGTATGTTTCTGAGGGACAATGTGGGACACTGCCTGTCGTGGCGGTGGCCCCACCCCACAAGCAGACTCACTGATAGTGGTGTACCCATTTCTAGCACATACAACCTTACACGGTATATTAATAATGCCCTATTCCCCTAAACATGTGTAATTGCTGATGTATGCTCATGAATAGGCCAACCAATGTGTATTTTCTTCTAAATAAAGATTCCTAATATTTTGAACATTCCATGAATTGACAGATGCACTTCCACTTATGATTTACTTAAGCTATGTCATTTTATTTATTTTCCATTGCAACTTATTCACTTTAAATATATTCTAATATGAAATTATAGGATTAACAGGAATTATATCACCATATCATGTCTAAATATACTATATATATATATATATATATATATATATATATATCCATAGATTTGGATGTCTCTTTCTGCTGGACCCGTTTTTTGTGAGTCTCCGTCTGTCTGTGTCGTTTCACATCATATTCCCCTCCATGTCCGATTGAGAAGGACGTCTTGCAAAGGTCACAGAAAGCCCTCTCGGTATCCCCCTCAACACCTTTCAGCCACAAATATTCATTTTGCCAGTCTTTATTGTACCCACACCTTATCTTTTTAGTTGATGGCGGTACCTCAGACATTTGTGACAACAGTAGCGTGCTGAACTGTCAATGTTCGTTTGGCTGCCTGGGGCTCGAGGATATAGAGAGGATTTTTTTTTTTTTAGAAAGCATTGATTAATGATTATGCGTGACACGGTCTCAATTTGCGGGATGCATGAATTGGGCTTCAAACACTGTGCGTGCACGCGCTACGCGGGACGGGTGGTCACCCTAGCCACCCTTACCTTTATGCAGGTACAGTATAAGGTCGGTAGCTGAGCCGACATCCTCCATATCAGCAAAACTCATGTTAGCTGTAACATTAGCAGGTAAATCTGGGTCCAGGTGTGTGGTGGTCGGTCTCCCATACTCCGCAGCATCTGGGCGGGTAACAGAGCTGGTGACCTCTACAGTGCTAGTGATAGCTGTTATGCTAAAGCCTGTTTCTTAAAGACTCTTTCCAGAATTTTCCAGTCTTGCAGATCCCTTTGGCAGCTGCGGCATGGTTGGAAATCTACAACTAAAGTATATAGAAATATAAAATATATTTTGTGGATGTTTCTGTGGGTACTGATCAATTCCTTCTAATGCTTCAGTTTAAAACAGTGTTCACGTCTGCGATTTGCGCGCTCTGAATAGACATTTGGCGCAAACAGCACCTCACAGTGGCTTGGTGAGGAAGTGCAGTCATTGTCACTCATTCATGTTATGATGTGCAGATCTGCTGGAAAAATGTTTCGTTTTTCTGCCTATTTTTCCCGTTTATGTAAATAACAGTCAGTGTACTGAAAACAGTATTATTAGGGATTAAATCAATGTTTGATTATAATGTTTTCGTGATCATCCACAGGTGTGATTTTTCCAGTTACATGGGAGCTCGGTCCTCTTTATGCTCCCATTGGCTCCCAACTGAACCCTGGTCCCTGCCTATATCACACAAACACCCAAATAGATCAACACACTTATAAAATCTGGTGTATTTGGTAGTGTGGCTAATTTTAATCTTTGCATAGGCTACAATACTAATTTGGTGATTACCCTGCTCATCCTACCTCAGGTTTCAGTACCTGAGGTCAACCCTTGCCCATTTTTATTTCTGACTGAGATCTAGTTTACAAACTGGAATGAGGGCGCCCATTCCAAAAAAGTTAATTGAACCATATGGTGACATTATAAAAAGATGTGACATGCAAATGTACAACTGAGTACAACAGCGTATTACGGCCATATATGTTAAAAACACTGACTTGGAGGAGGGAAGCAATATTTTGAGAAAAAACTAAATTTACAAGAAAAAATTTGAATGTTATCCACTATATAAAGTCACAAATTTGCGAGAAAAAATATGATAAAAGGTGTTTTATTCTGCCAAAAAATCACATAGACTCACTTTGCAACACTGCCTGACATTGCTTGTCATGTATTATGCCTGCCGTGGAAGAACTGATCAAATTGTACTTTTCATTTGGGTTTAGCAATAGGGAGATACTTGTGTAACCGAGCGTTGGACACCAATACTTAAATATGTTATAAAGTAAAACACAGAGGCTTTGCTGCTTGAACAGAATGGCCACACATATAATACTTTTCACTTTTCCGATCACACATCATGTGCATCTACATACACTCACTTCCGTTATATTCCTTCAAAAAAACAAAACACCACATCTTCACTGCTTAACTGGACGAAACATAAATTGCCTCTAAGCCATCTGTTGTGGAATAAATGTTTTATTGATTATAACTTTTATATTTATGATATCTTGTCAAATCGGAGAGGAATATTTAAAATCATGTTTGTACAAATACAGTGTTAACTCATACAAGTAAATTTGTCATTTACTTTTTATATTTCTGAGACACCCCTGAGAGAGATATGGTTCTGATTAAACTGATGGTGCAATTGTGTATAGGCCCTACATAAAGGAGCTGGAGTCTGTCAATTGGGAGAGGTGAATGAGGTTGGTGCCTGCTGCAAGTTTTGTAAGTTTTCCCTTAGTTAAGCAAAATAAATTTTACTTTGTTTTGCTTTTCATCTTTGTGAGGAAATACATATATTGCTGCTTGTACTGTGTGGATAGATAATCTTATATAGGTACTAGTCTGCTACCTACCTTATAGTTTGGGCAGGCCAGGCTTGCCTTGGACCAACTCCTAATTTATGCTGCTATAGGCTTAGATTGCCTGGGGACTTCCCATGATGCACTGAGCTCCTCTCTCCTCCTCCCTCTCTCTATCCATTTACATTCATGTACTATTAATGCATTCACTGACTTAAACTTCTTCCTTGGAGTTCTCTGTGCTCTTTCGTCTCGCAGGTAGCCTGGGAGCATCGGGATGACCGGTTCCTGTCCTGGACCTTCGATTTTCAATGTTGATTTTCAATGTGCTTCTCTCTCTCTCTCTCTCTCTCTCTCTCTCTCTCTCTCTCTCTCTCTCTCTCTCTCTCTCTCTCTCTCTCTCTCTCTCTCTCTCTCTCTCTCTCCCTCCCTCTCTCGGCTGGTCCCGGTGGGTTACACGGGTTAAGCCTGGCATTTAGGGTACCTCGACATAGCAAGAATGAGCAGTGAGACCAGGAACTTCAAATCTGACTGGCCAGGCTAGGGCTATCTAGCGGTGTTAACAACTGGTCTGTGGCGGTCAGGTGGTAAGTATGTGGCCCCCAACTCTAAGAATAGCACACAGGGTGTGGTGGTCCAGGACAGCAGGAATTTGATCGTGGCCCAGTCTTCTATGAGGGACAGCCTTACTCAAGCAACAGCCCATTGTGCACTACACATGACCAACCAATCGATCAATTCAATCGGAAAACTTTAAATTAAACCCTTGTGCCTCACTGAGACTGACACTGACACTTTCATTTTTTATTTTCTTGATAATTTGGGCTGTGTTCATGCATATGGCATCAAATTATCCAAGGGTATTCTTTTTTCTTTTCTTTTTTGCATTTCAATAAATCATTTGTAATAGGTCTATAATACACTGTGTTGACAGAATAGTTCCTCTTAGATCGTTAAGGACAAAAATGTCCCCATTGAAACCCATTATAACTACATTTTTTGACCCCATGCAAAAAAAAATTACTCTTTCATACATTCCTTTGTTCTGGGCTTTCATTTTGGAGTCCGGGCTTCACAAATTGTAGTTAACTATTAATAATTATTTTTGTGTGTGTGTGTGTGTTTTTTGTTTATTCATTTTAATAGTTGTTATATTTAAACAAACTGGCATTTAAAGGGTTACAATCCTGAAAATGAATGAATATTATGATATAATATTATGATATTTATTATCAGGACTGATGTTGGTTAAAAAACATAATACATTGAAGGTGGAAAATAAGATTTATTTATATTATTTTTATGGCAGTCTTTTTGACACAGGCATTTTTGTCCCTAAGGAACTCTATGGAACACTTTTTTTAAGTGAGGCACAAGGGTTATTTATCTTATTTCTTTGATTTTCACTTTAATCTACCTTTAGATCCTACCTTTAGTTCCAGCCTAATACTTACCTCAGAAAAGATTCTAATACTCCTCCCTATTCAACACTTAATACCTACCATATATTTCAAAACCTACTCATTTTTAATACAGGACGTATTCTGAATAATACTCATTTGTTTGTGTCTTTCAATTACTAATTCCAGGTTTCTTTTGTGTAGAGCTCAGGATCTACATTAAACACTCTGACCAGCAGGTGTCGCCGCTGCACATTAAACTGTGTGAGAAACACGAGACAATAAAAAGAGATGAGAAGAAGAAAAGCAGCCATTTGATTGGATATTGCTAGGGGACAGACAGCGCTACATCTTTAATTTAGGGCTTTTTTTTTCATCCCTTGTAGAGCATTTCTAGTGTGTTTTCTGCGTTTATACAATTGAAGCGGGACGTTTTATTTTGTTTAATGGTAGATAAACAAGCGGAGATAACACCTGCTGTACGCTAAGGTATACGATGTAGATAATTTAGCCCATTTCCCCTCAGTTTATCAGGTGTGACTGACGAAGCCGAGTCGTCTCTGGGAGGTGAGTGAAGCAAGCTAGCTAGCCTCACATCTCTACATAACAGCTACATATTTACTGTAATATTAGTTTTTGTTGTTGAGGTTGCTCCTGTTTATCCGGCTCATGTATAATGTTAACAGACAGTAAACATGAAGCTCCTGTCATGTCTGCTCCGGGACATGTTAGCTGTCAGTGTGGCTGCTGATGCTCGGCCTTTTTTCTGTCAGCTGTAAGCAAACAAACAGGACCGCTAGACAAGCAAAACTGTATTATGTAGCTCTTTATGTGACATTATCTGTGCATACAAATGTATCTTTTATTTTCTACAACAAATCATGGTAACAGTGGTGGAAAGTACATTTACTCAAGTACTGTACTTCAATACAGTTTTGAGGTACTTGTACTTTACTTGAGTGTTTCCATTTGATGCTACTTCATAGGGTGGATAATGGTAATGTGGGACACTTTTTGCAATTCTGACTTGTTTACCCTATTTACATCTGAATCCAATACATTATATAAACACCTAATATCATTATGAAAGATGTTTCAGTGTTAAATCAGAAGACAATTTTTGGATACTGAAGTTAAAAGTTTCAGAATTTGTGGATTGTGTAAGCTGGAACAGTAGATTAAACAATATAACGTACACAGAAGGCATATACTAGTTAGCTTTAAAATAATTGAATAGAAAAAGAGATAAATGCACTGGAGCTTAGTTGTCCCACATTAGTCAATGTGTCCCACATTACCCTAATCCACCCTACTTCAACTCCACTACATTTCAGAGGGAAATATTGTACTTTCTACTCCACTACATTTATTTGACAGCTTAAGTTACTTTTCAGATGAATTTTTGACACAATGGATGGCTTCAAGGGGTTCATTTGTATATATAATTATATGTCCATATATTGGCTTTTGACAAAAAGTAGTGTCTGGGTCACCTTTCAGATCTAAATGAGTTGAATCAGCTTATTTTTCCCTTTTAAACTTCTGACCCAAAACCAAGGATTAAAGAAAAAGTCCTAAAACTGATGTGATTATAGAACAGTAGTGAAAAGTACATTTACTCAAGTATTTAAATACAGTTTTGAGGTACTTGTACTTAACTTGAGTATTTCCATTTGATGCTACTTTAAATTGTACTTTCTACTCCACTACAATTATTTGACAGCTTTTCAGATGAAGATTTTACACAATGTATGGTGTAAAAGTGTTTACATGTGTGTGTACACCGATCAGCCATAACATTAAAACCACCTGCCTAATATTGTGTAAGCTCCCTTCATGCCACCAAAACACCTCTGACTCGTCATAGACTCCAAAAGATACATACACCCCTTCATGGTAATGCTGCTGCCATGAAGGGGTGCACTTGGGCTGCAATAGTATTTTAGTGGTTCATGTCAAAGTAACACTCAAGGTTTGTCAAGGGTTATCAATTGTCCTTCCTTGGACTACATTTGGTAGGTACTGACCACTGCGTACCAGGCAGATCCCACGACCTGCTGTGTTGGAGATGCTCTGTCACAGTCATCCTGCCATCCCTTGTCAAAGTCCCAAATTTGCTCCGATCCTTTCACTCTCCCTTTTAACATTTTTCCTGCTTTCAACTCATCAATTTCAAGAACCGGCTATTCACGAGCTACCTTTTTATATTCCACCTCCTGACAGGTGCCATTGTAACGAGATAATTAATGTTATTCACTTCGCCCGTCAGTAGTTTTAATGTTTTGGCTGGTCGGTGTATATGTGTATGTATAATGAGGTGGTTTCCAACCTTTTTGTCTTTTGACGTCTTACAAAAAGCAGTGTGTAGTCGGGGTCACATTTCAGATGTCTATGAGTTGTTAACAGCTCCACCAAATAGTGATTTCATTTCAGTTAATGTTCCACTGATCCAATATTTCACCAAAAATCAAAGATTATAGAAATAAATCCAAAAACTGAAAACAAATTTGTGTATCAGATATTTGTTTTTTCTTCTTTCCTCTCACATTAATCATCTAACAACCCCTCACCAAAGAGTAGTATTTTTTCCAACTTTAAAATGTCCTGCCCAGTACATTTCATGGTGGTTATTGTCAAACAAAATTAAGGAGACCATAAATAAAATGTTTATTTGAATTATGGGATGTTTAAAGAAAATGAATACGATCCAGAATATCATTATCAAGCTTTTTACACTCCTAAATATGAACATTTCTATTGGCCTCCAAAGTCCTGTACTGGTCAGGCTATATTGTGTAATTTGTGAGTCTTCTTTTATTGTTTTTAAAGGGGCATCACATGTAAATGTAGCTGAAAGTGAGAATTGGTTTGAAATATCTGCATTTTGTTGCCACTTTAATGAAAACAACAGGAGGAGCACCGAAGAAGCTCTCTGGTTTGTTTTGGAAAATTCATTGAAATTCAGGGTTGTGCATCCTGTAATATGTGATCTTAAAGCACATTTAACATTGGTGTGTTACCTTTCTTTTTAGACTTCTGGCTACGACCTCTTTGATTTGTTGCTGAGATCAAGAACTCAAACTGGCTGAAATGGATGAACAAAGTGTCGAGGTACGTATCACACATGTCAGATCCTTCATTTCATCATTTAGGAGTGACAGCCTGAAGGCTGGACGGTGTATCAAGTGTTGAGTCAGTTAGATGAGTTAACAGCTGGATGATGGAGCCTGAAAGAGTGCCGTACCTGCTGGAGAGGCAGCAACAGAGAAGAGCAAAGAGTAAACATTGTTTTGGGAAACAAAGTGGTGACATTTTATGCAAAGATACTGTATGTGTGTGTGTGTGTGTCAATCAGTCAATCTTTATTAATACAGTGCCAAATCACAACAAAAGTCATCTCAAGGCATTTTACACATAGAGCAGGTTTAGACCGTACTCTTTAATTTATTTAAAGAGATCCAACATTCCCACATGAACAAGCACCAGACTGTTAAGTTAGCGAAAGACTGAGAACATGCAAGCTCTGAAACATCTTCTCTAAGCAGAATAAATCATATAAAAAATCATATATCATCTTTTATAAAAGCTTCATAAGTTAGCAAATCTGCACACGAAGCACAGGAATCTCCTTTTTTCTGCTGTAATGTGATTACAGCTTACAGGTTGTCTAATGTCTTCATTGAACGGCCACAATAACAGAAGCAATATATATTATTTGACCTGTTTTACTTTCAGTCAGTTTATTAATTATAAATGTACAATTCAACATAATCCAGTACAAAAGCTCTGCAGTAAACCTGCTTTCCTTTGAAAAACCTATGATGTTCAGTTTGTTGACAGTGTGTCTCTGTGGAGTTGATTTATCTCTCTGGTCATTTCTGAGGCTGACAATAGTTTCTAACTGTCATCTTTCCTCTATCCCTGTGCAGAGCATCGCCGAGGTGTTTCGTTGCTTCATTTGTATGGAAAAACTGAGGGATGCTCGTCTCTGCCCGCACTGCTCCAAACTCTGCTGCTTCAGCTGCATACGAGTAAGTCTGTTAACACCAGACAGGGACCGGAAAATATTCCCCTCACTGCACCACTCTGTATTCTGATATTAGTAGAAATTTCTGGTATTAAAACACAAAATACATTTTGATCGCCTGCATTACTCTGTCAGTTTTGGGAGAACAGGCCAGATTCAAGGTTATTTTTTCAGGTCTAAGGAAAGCTTCAAAATTTGCTTGCATGTGCAGTCTGATAATGTGAAGAGGGTCAATCAATTGGAGCCAAAGTCAACATGATAGAGGTTTGTGAAATGCATTCAGACAGAGCAAAAAGGTTACACAGCAGTTCTTCTTAAGGGGTCAGGGATTTATTTTAGTGCTGTATTTCATAAGGTCAAAAACGAAATGGCGGATGTAAATATACCCTGACTTAAAGTCCCGAGTATCAGACAGGGTCTGAGTCCTACATTTCTCTTATGTAATTACTTTCAGTGAACCATCACCGACTTCTAAACCACCATGTCCTTCAAATGTTGTCCAAACAGAGTTAATAGAGCATTTGTTTGACACTATTTTCAGCTGTGGATTTATACAAATTTGATGGTCTGTGTTCAGAAGCAGTTATCATTAAACTGGAATCTCTTGTTTGACAGCGCTGGTTGACGGAGCAGAGAGCCCAGTGTCCACATTGTCGGTAAGTTACTGCAGCTGCACACTGGCGAAGGCACAACACGATATCTGTCAATGTTCAAACTGTGCAACTTTAAAGAAATGTGATGGGGAGAGTTTTTTACAGCAAACATCACATGACACATGACATTCAGTCACATCTTTCGAGATCCTGTGGACAACAATAATGCAGATACTACTGGTGTAAATGAATTAAAGAGGCAAACAGCTTCTGAATAAGCGCTGTTTCAGTAACTCGCTGCTGTTGTTGTGATACTTTTTGAAAAGAGTAACAAATAACAAATTTAAAAAAAGATGGGTAACTGAATGAGAGGAGTCCTATAATATTTTGTGACCCTTTTTCTGTAATGCGATGTAGATTTCAATAAGAGACAGTAGCAGTAGACATTGCTACTACTGTTAAATATTGAGTGCACTTGTAGCTGCTAGTTAAATGTTGTTAGGATACAGTTTCAGGTGACAATTTATAAGATGGCTGTATATCTCTGTAAGCTGTCATAAATTGTCTGTGTGCTTTTTCAGTATTAACTCAATCATGTCATGATATTTAAAGTCAGCTCAAAATAATTGGTCATTAATTTGTTTTTTATTGACGGTGAGTTCTGTCAGGACAACAAAACACTGCATTTGCATAATGCATTTAAAAAGTTTGGCTTATTTTGTAAAAAAATAAAACATGTTTGTACAAAAACACATTTAAAATATATTGTACAAAAAATTCATTGCTTTAGAATCTGCACCACACGTCAGGTACTGATCGTGTGTATTTACTGTATAGGGTGTACTGATTTTGAAAAAGTCACATTTGCATTTTGTGTATTTTAGTGTGTGTCATGTTTTATTTTATAATCTACCAAACACACACCTGATGTTTCTGCCTGAGCAAACAATGTTAAGAAATCTTGATTCATTATTATGATGAGAGTGTGTTTCATTTAGTATGTGTTACGGTGTAAGGTGTGGGATATATGGTAATATATTAAAGTGTGTGTGTGTACTGTAACACACAGGGCTCCGCTGCAGCTGAGGGAGCTGGTCAACTGTCGCTGGGCAGAAGAGGTCACCCAGCAGCTGGACACCCTGCAGCTCTGCAGCCTCACCAAGCATGAGGACAACGACAAGGACAAGTGAGCACCTCCTGCTACTCCTACACTTCCTGTCCTCCACCTTCATTAGGGCTGATTTGAAAATTATTACTTGCAGAGAAGATATCAAACTCTTATGTTATTTCTCACCAAAAGTTAAATCTGATTTTAACCACAGACTTGCAGATAATTAATTTAAAAGAGGATATTTATTCTAATATTCTGATGTTTTTCTTTTATATTTGTTAGTTTACTTGGTAGTAGAAAAAACAATTTCCACAATAATACACCATCTTTGAGTTACAAAAACACAACCAGTCATCCGATCTCCTGCTAAAAATCAAAATGTACAAACAGTACCGCTGTAATGAGGAGCTCATGCCTGAAGCATGAAAGTTGTCCTCTCTGGAAACAGAATTTTAACCTGTACCTGGTCTGTAAGCTGCCAGTTGAAAGGTTTATATGGTTATTTGTCCGTAATAATGGAATTTCAAAGTCAGAATATATCTGTGACAGTTTATTATTATAAGCATTAAACCTCATTAGAAATCCTGATTTCCCACATGCATTTTTATTGGGTATCAGGAGCAGATTTTGGCAAAAAAATTCCAGGATAAGCCAACAAGTAATATGTAATGAACAGTAGAGGTCATTACATATTAATTGTTTTCCTCCCGCTTTTCCTCTACCACTTTCCACTTCCTTCTTCCTCTTTCCCTTCTTTCTCCATATTCACATATTCATTACTGTCCACTTCTGTCTCCTGCATTTGTAAACATTGTGAGTTTTTATACTTTCAATTGGCACAATGAAGTAAAATTTTGGGTTATGAGAAATTTAGAAAAACCCTCCATAAACCTATTTTTCTTGTTGTCTGATTTATCTTCTGCAGATGTGAGAACCACCATGAGAAGCTGAGTGTTTTCTGTTGGACCTGTAAGAAATGCATCTGTCACCAGTGTGCTCTGTGGGGTGGCATGGTAATTTTTCAAATCTTCTATTTGTACACGACAGCTTGAACTGAAGTCCTGCAGTTACATCAGAATCACCCATAATATTCACATACAGTAAACATCTTACCACGGAGTATAAGTGTATAAGTGTGTATTAATTTAATACATATAGCCTCATTTGAGTTAGGTAAAGGGTTATTTAATGTGACTGAATGCGTTCTCCTCTCTGTTGTCTCCAGCATGGCGGCCACACCTTCAAGCCTCTGGTGGAGATCTACGAGCAACATGTGACCAAAGTGAAGGAAGAGGTCGGCAAGCTCCGCCGTCGCCTCATGGAGCTTATCAGTCTGGTTCAGGAAGTGGTGAGGACTGCTCTGAGCCTCAGATCAGATACACAAGTCACACATAAGACCATTTCTACAACATCACAAGGCCAAAATGTCCTCTTTTTACACTAGAAATACACACATCTTAAAGACCAGCAGCCACGTATATTCACTCTTTTCAGTCAATTAAATCTAACAAATAGTTTAGAAGCCAATCCTGTTCCAATATTCAATTTTTACAACTGCGATGTGGAAACTTGAAGTCTCCAGTGCACAAACACTGAGAATAGACTTTACAGTGAAGTTGGAGACATCTTGTGTCCAACAGTTAAACTTCTGAAGTGACAAAATATTTGCATATTTATAGATTCTGGATGTTGTTTTTGAGGAGTAAATTTCATTTTAAGGATTTAAACAAGATAATTGGACTTTTTTTGTGTAAAGAACATGTCAGATTCAAATTATTATTCTAAGTAGCACATTTTATAAACATCTTAAAGCATGTCTGGAATTTTACTGGATCAGAGCCGGTAGCATTTCTGTAACACTTCAAAGGCAGCTCAATTGAATACTGGTACAGGAACGGGCAACAAAAGCAGCCAGGTTAAATGTATAGAGAGAAATATTAAATATATTTCTTGGTCTACTGCAACATATCAAGAATTTCAGTAAAGATGAAAAACAGTTAAAGAGACAATTGTACAGTTTGTTAGAGAGAAGAGTTCACATCAGATGAACCTTTTAAAATGGTCTTTTTTCAGTGTGGACATTTTCTTTTTTAGTGTGAGGAAAAAGATTATGATCTGTAAATAATAATCATCATAATCATCAAACTATCAGCCAGTCCCCCATAAAGTTTCACATTATTTATGTCTGCTTACAATGTGAATATACAGTAAAATGCTTCACACACAGTATGTAAGCAAATAGGAATTACATTTGAAAAGTTACATTCAAATGTTGTTATTTCTAACTATGCATGATTCCATTTATTAAAAATGTATCATAAATTATATCAGATTATTAAGAAGCAGGGTAGAACTTCACTCCAGTGCTGACCATTGTCAGTATTTAGGTATTTATTTAAGTCCTGAAGAGAAACAATCACCCAACCAGCACTTCACTTATTTTAGCATTAAGGAACTAAATAAAGGACATTTTAGTACATTATTTAAGAAATGCATTAGTGATAAATTCCATTTACAAAAATATATTTTTACAAGTTTTTAAAAGATTTAGGCAGTGAAGGTGTTTTTTCTTGTTGCTTACATCCACTAGATGGCACTAACATGTCAGTATTTTAGTTGAAAACTGATCTGTTAAATGAAGTTGAAAAATGTAAATGGATTTTGTTGGTCCTCTAAAATATATATATGTGTGTTTGTGTACGTGTGTCAGGAGAGGAATGTGGAGGCTGTCAGGGGAGCGAAGGACGAGAGGGTCAGAGAGATCCGAAACGCTGTGGAAATGATGATTGCTCGTCTGGACAACCAGCTGAAGAACAAACTCATCACCCTCATGGGTAGGACGACTCGACACATCGCTGTCACTCTACAGCTGTGTTGATTCTGAGTTTCTAAGACACTCATGGAAACTGTAAAGTGCTCTGCATGTAGGGACGGTTGCATTTAGGGTTCAACGTTTTGCCAGTGATTAATAATTTCATGCTTACTACATATACAAAAAGATTTAACTTTAGTGCAATACAGTTCATTTTAAGTAAAATCTGGGTTTACAGTTAATTCTACTTTTAATTTAAATGAATCCTTGTTGCTGTTAGACCTCCTAACTGGCACTACAATGAGTCTAAAGGTCGAGACCTTAAACTTACAAAATATTCAGACTCCCTTGCTGAAAGCAGCAAGGAGCTCCTTTTTATAGATCTCACGGTAGAGCTACGAGTAATAACACATATGAAATATTTATCTGGACTGAGTGAACACATGCACTCAGCGCCCACAAACACACCCGCCCACGCACACTTACCAGCCTCCATCAGGGCCGACGTTCAGCACAAGTGCACTGAAAATAGAAACGCTTTACCCCTCACCAGGCCAGAAGACGTCCTTGACCCAGGAGACGGAGCTGCTGGAGTCTCTCCTGCAGGAGGTGGAGCATCAGGTTGGTTGTCTACAGCAGTTCAAAGCTTCCATTCATTTAGTTGTGCTTTATTTAAGTTCTTTTTTTTTTTTGGTGTGTTAGATCAAAACTGTGGCACCAGTATTATCAGAGAGGTGCTGATTCAGCAGTATAGTATTTGGTAAGGCAGTAGTTTGTTGTGTTTGATTGCAGTCAATTTTAAGGTGTCTCTTAAAAGGGATATAAGGGATATGATTTTGTTATGATGTCAGATCTTTTTGTCAAATATAAAGTTCCAAAACTTGGTGTTAATGTATATAAAATGCTCCCAGCAAGTTCAAATACAGGACTTCAGCCAGCTCTAAAAGCTTTGTTTGCAAAATTACCTCTACTTCCTCCTTGTGATGACAACTTTTCGTTCTGTAGCCTTTGTAGCTAAGGTTTTTCCAGGGGTTGTTTGCATTGTCGACCCGCATAGATCAGATTGGATTTAATCTCAAACATGTACAAATGTATTTGAGAAGTATCCATATCAAGTTAAAAAAAGAGAAAAAGAAGTGACCACTACTGTTTATGTAACCTCCTGATCCTGAGAAACTCTTCCATGATGCAGCTTCTGGTAAACAGTAGTTAAAATAGTCTGTTTCAGACAGAAGCTGAACTGAGGGGCTGCATTAAGAGCCAGTATAAGATAAATAGTTTTTAACTGGAAACCATGCAAATATATTCCAGTGGGGCTCCAGAATAGAAATATAGACCTTAAATGTGCGTTATACATCCCCTTATCTTTGAATCTTATAAACAGATTCAAAACTTATATTTTTCTGGATTGTTCATTTCATACCAGTGGATGAGATCCACACACCTTATGACATAAACTGAAACATTTTATTCAGGTCAAATCAACATCATTAATGTTTTAGCTGAATGTTTGTAGCCACAACATGATTGTTTTGCTGTTTGTGTGTGTTGAACAGCTTCACTCTTGCAGTAAGAGTGAACTGATCTCAAAGAGCCCAGAGATCCTGCTCATGTTCCAGCAAGTCCATCGGAAACCCATGCAGTCCTTCGTCACCACGCCGGTCCCTCCTGACTTCACCAGGTAAACTGCTCAGTATGGGGTAGTAGGGATGTAATAAAATATCAGATGATTCTTGATATCAGATGAAATGTTTGAAAATGGTAAAAATGACAATCACATTTCCCAAAAATCTGTTGTTTTTCTCGAATACACAACTAAAAAAAGATTAAATCTGTCATGGGAAAATATTCACATTTGAAAAACTGGAAATAGAGAATATTTCCTGAAATGATGAATCAGTTTTTAAAATGATCCCCCTTCCTCTGTGTGCTTTCAGTGAGCTGGTTCCTGCTTATGACTCCAGCACCTTTGTCCTCGTCAACTTCAGGTAAGTCCTGTGTTAAGTTGCATTAAACCATAACTGAAAAAACAAGGCATCTATATTATTTGCATTCTCATCAACTGTGTGCATCTGATTTAAGATATGCGTTTGTGTGTCTGCAGCACTCTGAGGCAGCGGGCAGATCCAGTGTACAGCCCTCCTCTACAGATATCTGGGCTCTGCTGGAGGCTCAAAGTCTACCCAGTGAGTCTGTTTTCTGTTTACACACCTGGCTCACTGCTTAGAATGAGCTTTAGCATCAACATTATGGTGCATTACTTTTAATCGTTTGATCACAGTGTATTTCCATACAAATTTCAATAATCTCGTTTTAAACTAGTGAGTTCAGTGTGTCGGTTAAAAAAGTTTCAGGCAACACTCAGTCTGACTGTAGGCGTCATGTCTAAAAACTTTCCTAAACCGTGTCTCTGTGTTAATAACTCTTATTTTTTGTTTTTCTCAGGATGGTAACGGTGTGGTTCGTGGAAACTACCTGTCTGTGTTCCTGGAACTGTCTGCTGGACTGCCTGAAACATCAAAGTATGGATATTTCTTAATAAATCCCATTTTATTCTTTACAAACTTAAGTTTCAGTAAATCTTTCCTTTGTTGGCTGTTCTCTCTTCACCTTGCCTTCACCTTTCTCTACCAATGTCTTTCTGTATTTCTCCTTTCTCTTCACAGTTAGGGTCTAATCCAAAAATCCAATTTTAAATGCTTTGACAACTTAAAAAGATTTTGTACATTAGTTCAAAGTCAGTCAGATTTTAAAGTTTAAAAACAAACTACATCTAGTAACAGTATGATCATTTTTTTAAATATTTGTTAAAATATAACTAACCACCTAAAACTCCTGCATACCATATCTCCACGCTCTCTCATTGTGTATTTTCTTGTGTAATCATTTTGTCTTGGTTCTGTGTAGGTATGAGTATCGTGTGGAGATGGTCCATCAGGCCTCCAGTGACCCAACCAAGAACATAATTAGGGAGTTTGCCTCAGACTTTGAGGTCGGAGAATGTTGGGGCTACAACCGCTTCTTTAGATTGGACCTACTAGCCAGCGAGGGCTACCTGAACATGCAGACCGACACACTGGTGCTCCGGTGGGCTCTCACACAAACACATACATACATATCAGACCATGATCACTTTTGGAGACATTACATAGACTTTCATTTCCTAGAGACTTTCCCTAAACTCAACCACTGACCCAAAAATCAGTTTTTCCCCAATTGGCCAAACGGTCTCTAACTGGTAACTATGAAATTTGTCCCAAAAGTAGCCTATGACAGACCAACCACACACACACACACACACACACACACTGATTTTATAAAAACTATCATAGAAAGTCTGTTGTCATATAGTGACAGCGTGTTATTCATATTCATGTATGTGCTGCACAGCTACCAAGTTCGATCACCCACCTTCTTCCAGAAGTGTCGAGACCAGTACTGGTACATCAGCCAGCTGGAGTCAGCCCAGAGTGGCTACATCCAGCAGATCAACAATCTAAAAGAGGTAGTGTGTGTGTGTGTGTGTGTGTGTGTGTGTGTGTGTGTGTGTGTGTGTGTGTGTGTGTGTGTGTGTGTGTGTGTGTGTGTGTGTGTGTGTGTGTGTGTGTGTGTGTGTGTGTGTGTGTGTGTGTGTGTGTGTGTGTGTGTGTGTGTGTGTGTGTGTGTGTGTGTGTGTGTGTCGGGTATTACTGACATTACACACATTACGTAGGTGCAGTGTTATTCAAAAAGCAGCATCAATGAACATATGAGTGCCTGTACACTGACTCCAAGCTACAGAATGTATTTGTAGTTAGGAGTCAGTGTGTAGGCGTTCCTTTTTTCATTGACGTACATCTGTTTTCACTGCCACATTCGCCTTGCTTTTTATGGTGGCAACTGCAGGAAAGTCGCTTTTAGTCCCCATAATGTAAATCATTCAATTGGATAAGTTTTCATCTAGCTGTAACAAATATATCAATCTTCCCGACTGAATCTCAATATTTCTTGCAGCGGCTGGCCATCGAGCTGTTTCGGCGTCAGACGTCGCGCAGCTCCTCGCCACCTGACCTGAGACTTGCTGCAGGCACCACAGCCTCTGAACGAGACCCTCGCTCAGTGAAGAGTGATGACGACATTCAGACCACTTTGATCAACACTAAAAAAGGTGAAGAAGACGAGAGGACCCAGCACGATGACTCTAATGTAAGGATGGAATATATTTTATTATGTCAGACTTTTCTTCTTTTCTTCTGTTTTCTAACTTTAATGCATCGACAGCTTAATGCTTCTTGGTGCATATGGAGTGAGAAAAAACAAAACAAAAAACTGTTCCCCTGTAGAGGCAATATAGAGGTGTCACAGAACTTATGGTTGGTTTATGTAAACTTAAGAATATCCTCTTCAAATCATTTCCTGTTGAAGATCTGCAGGCACAATCTGCTTTCATATTTATTGCTTTGCTGGGTTATATATCCTCCATCACAGCTTTACTTTGACAGTTTCCCACAGTGTTTTGTACAAAACTGCAGAAACTTGCAGTGTAGTTTTAATCTGTTGTGGATGGTTTAGACAGTCTTTTAACAGCTTGTCTTCATCCTCAGAATGAACGAAATGATCCACCAACAATGTGAAAAATTATTGTCAATCATAAAGTTTCTTTTTTTTTAACTGAAATTAGCTACATTCACCAAAAGACAAAAATTGGAGATGTTTTCTTGTAGTCACATGAAAAACTTGACGTAACCACACATTTTTGTCTCATAATTATGAGAGATCTATAATTTTTTTGTTGTTGGATACAATGCTGCTATTTACTTGTTGAAGCTGTTATGTGGTTCAGTCACTTCCAAAACTGGTAAGAAGTGGTTACAGTGTTTAAATTGAGTGAAATAGGATGTTTTTTATGGAATATATAAACTGTTTAATCTTGTTTTTGGCTGATGTTGATTTTTTTTTTATTTTAAGTCTTGATTTGCCCTGACCCTCGTCCTGTTGATTGACTGGAGTCGCTGCACTACAGTTAGTTTTTGGGACTTTTAACCTGACCTCTTACAAAGCATGAATGTGATGTGATGATCTGTGTTGATCAGGAGCTGTCTGATGGAGACTTGGAGGTGGACTGTTTAACAGAGGAGGAGGTGAACCCACTGGATGGCAGCAGCACCTCAGGGAGCTCCACCGCAACCAGCAACACTGAGGAGAATGACATAGATGAAGAAACCATGTGAGTATAATTGCTCACATTCATCTCCTAATGTGACGTTATGTTCAGATCCAGAAATCAAACTCATTTTTCACTTTACTTCAAACAAATTATATTGTTCAGCATGTTGTCTGATCACTTCTCTCGTAAAAAAATGTCCATATCTATTCTGAATAGCCACACTCAAAGGAACGTTTTGTGCGTCTTTCTAGTCTCAACATGATTAATTGTACAAATGTTGATAACAACGCACATTTAACAGTTTCTCCCTGAAGACATTCATCGTATTGCACACGGTTGTAAGCGTGAAAAGTGCTTGAAATAAGTAGTTGTGTGAAGAATAAAAAGAGAGCCTGAGAGAGAAATTCAAGCCTACTTTCACACCTCCACATGGCTGTGTTAAGAGGCTGTTGGCCAGTTGTTCCCCCTCTCTGACTATGCTGCTGGCAAGAGAGCTTTAGAGGACATTAGACAAGCAAACAAGCACTTTTTTCTGAGGCACACTTAGGCCTTGATGTCAATTTTAGAGTACGACTGAAGGATGGATTTGAGTTTTTTTCAAGTCACCAGTATATGCCGAAACAGTTTGTACATTGAAGGAATTACTGGTGGCTGTAATCATTCCTCCTGTTCAAATGATCATTTCTTATGCAATTACTTTGTCAGAGATGAGGGGCGATATAATTCTGTGCAAAAATGTATTTCAGAAATTGAACCAAAGCTAATATGAAGCTTCATTCTTACCTAAAGTAGCCTATTTACAATAAAAAAAAAAATTTCCCACTGTGCATAATTACCAAGCACATTACTTTTTGTTTGCACAGGTCGGGAGAGAATGACGTAGACTTCATTGGGAACCTGGAGACAGAAGAAGGAGAGCTTCCTGATGACTTGGCTGGAGCCACAGGTATGATTCATGCATTAATATGAAGTTATTCTTCATAATTTATTCTCCAAATCAAAACAGATGAGAATTCTGCCATGTTTTGTGTAGGAGGTTCACTTGCTGACCTTTGCAGAGATCTGTGTTTGTTAGCAGATAGTGTATCTTATAAAGATTTCAATGCAATTTGGTGGAAAGTTTGTCGACAGGCTGAAAAATGAAGCTCAAATCATACTTGATGTGTCCACAGAACCAAAACAACCTGCGGGACATAAATTCTGTCACCTGCTCATGTCCTTAAATGTCTGGGCAGACTCTGTGGATGTCTGTGTACAGCCTAAAATGTATTACCATTCAGTGACCACACACATCTGTATGTGAACTAGAGTACACTATAATACTATAATAAGGCCTTTTTTGTGCCATCACTGTTGATTAATGTTCATTTTGGCTCATTAATCTTGAAACGGGACACATGAAAGTATAATTCGTTTTTTAATGGATTCTCAGGTTCAAGATGAATCTATTAGTGTCGTCCAATCCCATCTTAGCTGAAACTGATTTTTCACCATATTGTGTTTCTGTACTCTACAGAGTATGATGTACTCTATTGGGCACAAAACATTTTGAAGTATTATGTGGAATTTACCCTGATTGGATGGTGTTCATACGATGTATCCTTAGTTCCTCCTCCCACTGTGCTGGGACCCAAACCAACTAGTAGAAACTCTTCTGGTAATTATTTTGAAATAAATTTTTTCAGGGATTTGAAGGATTATTTCCCAGAACTGTTAGAAGTGTTTTAATTCGAGTCAATTTTAACACTGAACAGCAGTATGGCTGAAACTAATGATTATTTTCATTACTGTTTAATCTGCCAATTTTTTTATTTTTTTTTTTTAAATGTATCAATAAATCATTTAGTCTATAAAATCAGGACCAAAAAAATTCCATCACAGTTTTCCAGAGCCCAATGTGATGTTTTCAAATTGCTTTTTTTCCCCCTGACCAGCAGCAAAGTAAAAGTACAAAAATCCTCACATTTTTAAAGCTGGCAGCATCAAATATTTAACTACCTGCCTCAGATAAAGGCCTCGCTCTCTCTTCAGTCAAGCCAAATAAAAGCCTCAGCCACTACTCGAGTTTCTACAGAATCACGTCTATTTGTGTTGTTGGATACCTGCACAAGCAAGAACACAGTGAAATGATGGTGGATCTCAAAGCAGCTGCCTCAGTGTGTTTGACTGTGTTGGTGTTGAAAGGCATGAAGAGGATGAGTCATTGTTGGTGCACTGAACCCCTCGCAGGGTGCTGATATAGAAACACTCAGTGTCTGTATGTGTACATGTGTGGGGGACTGTGTGTTCAATCTGTTAGATATCAGAGTCAAAATGTTGTTTTTCTTTTCCTTTTTTCCCCTCATTATTTTCATATTATCTCCCTTACAGGGGAGCCTTGGCCAGAATCTCAACATGAAATAGGTGTCAGAAAGTTGGATAAACACACAATAATTTACAACCATCTCCTCCAACACAACAAAATAGGATCTGAATAATATGAACATGACCAGACTTGACAATTTAAAACAGTTAAATTATGTGTAAAACATTTTTATTGTTATGCTTGAATGTCTGATATGTAGGCAGGATTTTCAGATAGTTTGTCTTATAAAAAGTCCAGGAAGCATACTATGAAAATAAATGTTTCTTTTTCTTTTATTTTCATTCTTTCTCAGTTTAATGACTTTTGTGTAATTATTAAGTTTTGTTTTGATGCAGTTAAAAAAAACTAGTTAAACCTTGCAATGGCAGTTGAAATCATGAAAGCTAATAATTATTAATAGATAATTTTAGTCTGGAAAACATCTATAGAAACTTATCCTGGCAGCTGAGAGATTACGTTTTATTTACAAAACATTAACATGGATACACAGGTAATCACATTGTAAGTTAAATACATATTTTTGATGTGTCTTTAATGCTTTGAAGTAACAATTTGTAGATTTAAAATCTGAAATAATTAAAAGCTGCAAACAGAAAATCCATTCAAAGAAATCAATTATACAAAAATGAGCAAATATTCAATCAGGTCAGTATGAATTCATATTGTATTCACCAGTACAAATCACTTATTTTTGACCACCATGTCTTTACCATTAAAAAGGAACAACATTGTGTGTGATAATTTATTCTGCTGGATTCTGCAGCAACTACAGTACAATTAAGTGGACAAAGATCTGTATCTGAATACTCTCTTCTGCCTGATCTGCAGGTGGCTCCAGCTCCACTTTGCGTTCATTACATCGTAGTGCTGCCGCTGGCCGTAGTGGCAGCGGTAGCGGAACAGCCGTTGGTGGTGCTGTTGGGCCAAGCAACAACAGCCTCCTGGAGATCGATCCAGTCATCCTGATCCAGCTGCTGGATCTGAAGGAGCGTAGCAGCGTGGAGTCTCTGTGGGGCCTTCAACCTCGGCCTCCTGTGTCCCTCCTGCACAGCCAAGGTCTGTAAACACACCAGGCTCACTAACACCAAGTCGTTCCAGCTAAACTCTGAATACTCAGGACCAAAAGTGAATTTTATACTAAATACACTGATTATGGAAGATACAACTCAATTAAGTTAACTCAGACTGGTTAAGTTTTATATCAGTTTCAGCTAAACTGGAACAAGAGCTGTGGATTTTGTCTTTCATCTCTTACAGTGTAGTCTCAGTCTGGGGCGACATAGCTTCAGGGTCAGTATGGAGTAAGAGTAGGACTTGTTTCAGCAACAGAGACCTATAGTGCTGCAACTTTTTTCTAATCTGAAACCATCAAATGTTTGGCATTTTTGCCCTTTGCCATTACAGTTCTAAAGATCTATTTCCATGTACATATTGGCAAATCATTATTAAATTAAGACAGACATGAAAATACTTAAACCCAAGCAAAACATTTTAAGATGTATTGAAGTAAATGTGTTTAAATTGTATTAAATTATATTGGATGTAGAAAAAATCATGGTTTGAGAGATCATCTTATAACCAAATTCTGACAGATAGGTTTCTTTATTTTATGGCATTTGATGTACTTTTAGTTCATTTTAAAAGCCATGTGTCTTTGAGCAAAACACTTGAAAATAAGAATCAGTGTCATCAGTGTTGTCTTTTCCTGCTTTTAAATGTTGCATTACTGTAAAAATTTGTAATTTTCTGAACTTACCAGACTGTTCTAGCTTTTCTGTTATTAACCTTTTACCCACTTTGTCATTATATCCCCATTACCGATGATTATTTATCAAACATTTCATCCTGTAAATATTTTGTGAAAGCATCAAGAGTCATCTCTACATTATCGTTGCAATATCGATATCGAGGTATTTGGTCAAATATATCGTGATACTTGATTTTGTCCATATTGCCCAGCCCTACTAAATGGTGAACGGTTTTCTCAATTTCCTTCCTCCATTTCGTTTTTTGTTTCTTCCAGCCAATCCTCACTCCAGAAAAGAACGAGAGCGGCGGCCTCAGGTGGTGCGACGATCTGCTCCAGACTCTGGGGTCCTGATCCGCCTCAAGGCCCAGATGGCCGAGGTCCGCAGTAAGATGTCTGATGTCAAGAGTCAAGTGCTGGAGGCTCGGGCGGCTGGAGAGCCCAGGCCTGGCCCATCAGGGGCTTTCAGTGTTGAGGAGGTGCTGTCTCACCATGCTGATCCAGAGCTGTCAGCTTGTTGTAAGGCCGGTGAGCTGGACCTGCTAGGGAGAGCAGCTGCAACCCGATCCAGACCCTGCCGCCCTGGTGAGCTTCGCTGTACTGCCAGTGCTAATAATGGTTAACACAAACACAGAAATAGTTTTTGTTATGTGCAGTAGGTACCCCTATATGAGGGAGCCTCCCTAAGTCTCAAAGACTGAAACTGATTCATGTGAAAATTCACATGACGATGTGTCAGTTGAAACCAAAATAAGTTTTTCTCTTCATCGTATATTCCTACATAGTAGGCATTTCTTTTTCCATCAAAGAAAAATTGGAGGTCAGTATTTGTTGTTTTTGTATCTTTATCAAACCTGACACCGTTTCCATCATTGGTTTAAAAGAAAAATCAGCTCTTATTCTACAGTGGACATTTTCCAGACTCCAGCTTTGGAGACCAGTTCATACTTTGGTTGAGAAATGATACAGATTGCCATTTATTTATTTATTCTTGTTTGTTTGTCTGGCACGGTCTTACCAAGAGTTGTCTCAGTGTCCATTTAATTCAATATAAACCTCTGACCTATGACCGTTTTCAGATGACAATACAAAAGAACAGACTCACACGACTCAATCTGGCAAAGTCAATATCATCTTTTTTCATCTCACTACAACCAATGATTGTTGACATTTAATCCACAGTTACCGGTATGTGTTCCAGGGATGTGAGATAATTACATGCAGTATTTATGTATGTGTTTTTTGTTTTTTTTCGGTGTGCAGCCAGGAAGTCTCCTGTCCTGGACAGCAGCAGCTCTCAGGTTGTGAAGCGGAGGAGTCCAGAAGAGATGGAGAAGGACCTGAGAGGAGCAGAGGCAGCGGCAGAACACAGTCTGCATCCTAAAGAGGGGCTGGGAGGTACAGAAGGTCAGTATTGCTTCTTTACACATCCAGAAAATCAACATTATCGTTATGGACTTGTGTTTCAAGTCTAATATTGGCTCTCTTCTAAGCTCAATTTTTGGTCTTTTTCAACTCCTGACAAAAATATTTGGTTCTTAAGCTCCAAAATACTTTCATTTTTTGCAGAAAAACGGCAGCCTGCCATGTCTGAAAAAATAGCAACTGACAACTTTTTTAGTCTCCTTGTCATGTCAGTCTTGACTGAATTTAAAAACCGCAATAACAAAACAAGACCCGTTTCATTTTATTGTGTGACTTTGCTCCTGTTTTTGCGCCAGGAGTGCTGAAGGCGGAAGGCATCCAGGGCCCCCTCGTGTCTCTTGGCAGCTCCTCATCAGAGCAGGCGTCCATCTCCAAGCAGCAGTACTCAGTGGAGCAGCAGATGTACGGAGCCTCGGGGCCCAGAGACGATATCTTCACCTTGGGAGGACCAAGCTACATTACTGTCAGCAAAAACTGTGGCAGCAGGAATTTAGGGTATGACGGATATACAGAAAAATGTAGCTACACCAGAACATTGCAGTCCTTGAACTATAGCAGAAAACTCTTTTTTTCTTAACCTTTCTATGTCTTCCCACTGCAGGTCAGCCATGTTGGACTGTGACTCAGAAAGCTCAGGAAACTCCCATCAGTCCTTGCTGGAGGGATCCTCTACACAGCCACAATCAAATGAAGGTCAGTTTATGTTCTAACCGACACCCTCAGGAGTTTGTGTTTCCCTGTTTGTATATTATGAGCATCACTCCCCATATAAGGAAGAAATCTCTGCCGCTTAGCAAATTGTAAAAGTGTGTGTGTGTGTGTGTGTGTGTGTGTGTGTGTGTGTGTGTGTGTGTGTGTGTGTGTGTGTGTGTGTGTGTGTGTGTGTGTGTGTGTGTGTGTGTGTGTGTGTGTGTGTGTGTGTGTGTGTGTGTGTGTGTGTGTGTGTGTGTAAGAAAACAAGACGCTCTAAATATTTTGTTCTACCGACACTGAATTTTCTTGATAACTGTTGACAAACCATGCAAAAGAGGAAATTGTAAAATAATCCTAAATCTTCTCTGCATTCAGTTGACTTGAATACTATTGTTATACACAAAACATACTTAAGTTCTAAGTCCGTATTTTATTTCATTTTTGTCTAAAACTTGAAATAGCTATACAGTATATTTAAAATGAAAGAAAGTTTATGCAGGTCTGATCTGATCTAGTCTTGTCTGGTTTATAGACCAGCCGCCATCTGTCCTGGGAACAGCAACGAGCAGTGACAGCGACAGCGAGGATGAGGCTCTGCAGAGCAACAATTCTCGCTACGACAACCAGACTCCACCCTGTACAGGTAACCAGCACACATGAAGTCCATCTTTTGTTGTCAGTCAGTAATGGTGGTCCTGGATCAACAAACAGGCAATTTAGAGACGGGCTGCGGCGCAATTCTGATATTGAATTTTGGACCAAAATCCCAGAATGTGACAGCATCTCCACCACATTTACCAACATGAAATGACACTGAATACTTACCTGAATATTTACCTCCAAACTCGGTTTGCAGAATGGGTCTTCCACGTTGTCCTCTTACCTGGGCCACCAGCAGTGCTAGAGTTACGCTCAAAGCATGTTTACGGTTTCGCTACATTTTTAAAATTGTGATGCAGATGGGTGACATGAGTTGATTGCGAGTCTCTGCTTGCATCCATATTTTTAGTCTATTTGCATTTTAATGCACGGTTCATGAGGCATTCATTAAACCATCTGAAATGCCTCTAAAAATTGGTATCCTACCGTCTGACACAGACTGTGACCAAGACTGTTTTAGACCCAAGCACAACATAACTTGTAATGAACTTATAGTACACAGTTGTCATTACTGTCATGGCAGCACCGGGATTTCTGTAATTTCTTGAAAGTTACTTGTCGTGTAGTGTGACGACATGCAGGCGACATTTATACTGATTATTAACAAAAGATGTAGCTCATATAGGAATGTATCAAATCAAGAAATTTTAAGTTTAAATCATGAAAGAGAACACCTCAGGTGGTCAGTGACTGAATCAAGGAGTAAAATAATAATGCAATATTTAGGGGGCGTTCAGACTGACAGGAGCTCTGCATGAAAAAACACAGCCCTCTAATTCGTACCAGCAAAAAGTTGAACCAGACTTTTGCCAAACTACAACCTGATGTCATGCAGCTAGCAGCATCTTTCATATACAAGTAATCATGCAATCCTTTGTCACTATAAAAAAATTGATTAAAGACACTTTAACTGAAATTACAGAGGCAACAATGTGTCCTGTAATAACTGAAAAAAAATCACATTAGTGGGTTACTACTACAGAACCCAAAAGTGTAAAATGATGGTGGAGTGTCAGCTGTACACACATTTCAGTATGTGTGTAGATAAAATGGGAACATCACTACAGTCGAGTCATTTCTCCTCTTCGTTCTTCCAGGTGAGCAGCTTCTGTCTGATGACATGAGCCTGCCCGCTGACAGGTGATTCCCTCTGAGCCTGTCAGACCCGACAACCCCGCTTCTTTGTCGTCATCGGTCATACAGCGATGCAATAACGGCCGGAGACAACGCACATGCTAGTTACACAGATCGGTAGAGTAGAAACTGCTTGTTATGCATAAACTCAAAATGAAGACAATGCTCGTACACAAACGGAAACATTTCTTCTGGTGTCCTGAATATTTTCAGAATTGGATCATGACACAAATGTTGAGGAAGGTGGTGGTAAAAAAAATTGACTGTTCACATGACCAAATAATATCAACATCTTTAAATATTGTGTGAATACAATGAAACTGCCCCTTTCAAGAACCGACATTTCAATTTGACTTTGAAAACTGGACTTTTAGCATAACTCTTTGGTACATTTCTTTCCACACTCAACATATAGGGATGCACATAGTTTACCTTCGTTCATGGTCAGTTCACTAAATACATTTCAGAGGAAAACATGGCTGCCACAGCCATTTGTGCAATGACTGAATCTCTGAAAATGTTGAGGGTATAAAAACTGTAGATACGTCTGAACCATTACAACTTACCTGGACTACAGGGCATTTAGTCACTTTACTAACTTTCAACACAAATCTGCTACTTTCTCAGTTTGTAAATGCTTTTGTAAGTCTGATACGTCAAACAGGATTTACTGTCACACTGTACATGTTGTCTATAAGAGCTTTGTGTTTTATAACCGCCTGCTGTTCATGTTCACTTCAGTCTGTCTGAGTTTTGGTCTAGACTCCCACTCGACTTCTTTCAGCCACGTCCCTGCGCTTCTCCTCGGTGCTAAAAAGACTTTCTTCACCCCTCAAACACTCTGTTATAGTGTCACTGCAGCTTGTCAACTGCATGAATTCAATACTTCTTGTTTTCCTTAGGTGAATCAAACCTTTAGTGCCCGATTGGGGTTCCTGGTAATTTATGTAAATGTCTTCACTTTTAATAACAGTCACAGCAGCATCCACAATCTATCTGTCTTTGACATTTTAAAAGGCTAAATGAACACTGAATCACATAGATTATAAAACTGCTGCTGCACTCTGATGTCTGTGGGCTGAAACTTTGAAGCATGCTGCATATCTGACTCCATAATGATGTCCAAGCAGGTGTTCCTGCTCACACAGCTGATGGAGTACAACAGCTCGGACATCGCTGGCTCAGGCCACTAATACAAGAATAGATCGACTGAGAATTTCTGCACTTCAGTTAATGCACCACACAACTGAAAAGTCAACCACTACTGTAACAGTGACTATTACCTGCAGTTTCTTCTTCTCTTCAGAAAGCTGACATTTAAAAACAAGTGTTCACCAATGCTTATCGATCCAACCAAAGTCAGTGGAAATTATGACTAAATCTACTATTTAGACCCTACTGTTATTTGAATGACAGCTACTGATTTCCAGTTATTTCTCCGCTATTAACAAAGAAACTGCAGGAACTTAAATGAAGTTCCATTTTGCTCCATTGTATTGGAGTAGAGGCAGAAATCTCAAAGACGGATATCTACATACCTGGACACACTAACCAAAAACTATCTGCATGGTTAGAGATTGCTAGAAGCAAGTGTGAAATTGTCTTTTTATCATTAGGGTGAACTAACCCTTTGAAATTGATACTGAGGTGCATTGAAGGTTTTTTTTTTTAGTTTAACAATCGATGTAATTATGTAACATGCTCTTTGCTGAAGGCTGTACAAGAGTTGCTCACTGCTCCACTTGTTTTTCTTCATGGGCATATTATTTTCCACCTCAATTCTTCCTCGAAACACAGCAAACACAAGTCAAAGGCTGCACTAAAACATCACAGATTATTGGGAGAAAACACACACACTGACTTTTTGTGTTTGAACTAAGGAGGTTGAACAGAAGTGCAAAATGCAACATTTTTTCTGCACTTTTAAGTGGATCCTTCCATTCCTCTTTATTGAGCAATATTTATTATAAAGGCCTCTCATTTTTTGAATCAAAGAAATAACATTATTGTACACTTCTACAGTCATTAGTTTACATTGTAAATATCTTGGTTCATATAGTTTTTGGAGCTTGCTGCATAGCTGCATTGTTACCAGTGTACAGTGAGCTGTACATGTGCCTGAAAGCGCATGGCTTTATTGGCTGGATTCAAGGAGGAAGCATGTCTTTTTCAGTTGTTAAGAGAGACATTTGGTCTGAACTTGCAGTGAAAAGATTACATAGACTGCACAGAGACATGTTGAGTCAAACTTCAATCATCCATCAGAGTGAAGTTGATGTTTGAAATGTGTTCAACTCTCCGGATGATCTTTTGATTTTGACTCGACATTTCCTCTCTTATAGTTGATCAGGGCGTAGAAACAGCAGCCAGACTTTCTCACCATTTATTAACCTTTTTTCTCTTATTTGTGCTTGTTGTGTCAAAAGCTGCTTTTATTTTAAATGTCCCAGAATGCACTGTTCATAATTAAATGTGTACATTTCATTTTTGTGTAATAAATAAAATGTTTTATGATCTTGAAAAAATGACCACATTCTCATGTCTTCTGTCTCCCACTAGTTTAGATTTTTGATCAGATGTTTAAAGCAAAGTTATAACAGTAATGTCTGGATGTAAAAATGTAAAATTAAGATTTGCACAACAAGGTTTTTTTTCAGACAGTTTGCCCAAGATTAAAGGATAATGCCAGTTTATTCAAATTTTAGCCCGATTTTGACCATCATCTGTTGGTTGTGATTACTGTGTTCAACAACACTGAGGTCAGGGAACAGTGCTCCATTATAACATGTTTGGAAGATCAAACGATAACTAAGGCGAGATTTCAGCTGCCTGTACAGCCTCTACTCTTATCTGGGGCACCTGATACTGAAGATGTGAGGTCCATATTTTCATCCCCTCCATATTTAACAATGTGTTCTATTTTAAAAGCTTGTTATATTATCTATTGTGTCAAATCTTCCTCTGAAAAATAACTGAAGCTGTCAAATAAATGTAGAGGAGTAGATAGTACAATATTTCCCTCTGATATGTAGTGGAGTGGAAGTATAAAGTAGCATAAAAAGGAAATACGAAGGTAAAGTACAAGTAAATGCAGCACTTGCATAAATGTACTTAGTTACTTAACTGAAGGCATCACACCGAGGAAAGACGCTGTGCTAATGTGGAACCAAATGCAGCCCACACGTCTCACGAGGAGGAGGCTGGATGTCACCCAGCATATACCAGTCAGGAAGAAGCCAGTCATCAATCTGTCAAAGTGATTTCACTGTGCGAATAAGTCCGCCCAAGTGTTTGTCAAAACATTAATTGAGGAACAAACTTTAGATATACTATCGAGTATGTTCTTTCCTCCTCTCTAAATTTCATCCCCCTGTTCTCCTAAAAGCCCAAACTGCTGGAATGGATAGAATAAAGCCAGATTAGGAGTGGGGTGAAATGATGAGTCTTTTTATAGAAAGAATGTGGAGGACTGCTCACTTTTGTAAAGCTGTTTATGTAACAGCAGACACCACTGTTCCACATGAAAGCCCTGTTACGGCATCACATCACTCCTCTGAGCGGCTTCTGGCATCTCACTCTGCTACATGAAAACATTTTGTACGGTTCCCCTCATTTTCACTGCTGGGACGACACAAAAATCACTTCCTGTTGATCCATCTGCAGTGTAATTTTCATAACCTTTGACCAAGGTGGATTAATGCGTTGGTGAGCTAACCTTATATCTCGGTCTCGCACAGATTGCTCACTTTTAATTTTAGATTGTAGGAAAAACCAGAGTTGGAGTACCTTTGATGTCACCTATTATAGGTGTGCGGAGGGGTGTTTTCAACCCTTGTTTGGATTTCCCGCCCACTGCCTTCTTAACACATTTTAAAACGTATAGGTTGTTTGCTCAGGTCTGAATCAGTGGATAAGTTGGTGAACTTGTAGTGTTTTCACCTTGGTTTGGTTTCTTTTCACAAAGGGGAAAACGAACCAGAGCCACACAAAACAATGAAGGTTTGAGAATCAGTTTCTGGAGCCAGAAAATCCTAAATTGGGCAAAGAGTTGGAGCTGAGGCAGGCTAAGCTATCTGTCAATCAGAAAACATGCCCCTTTAAAAGATTATTTAGATTTATTAAAGTTTTGCTATATTTTTCTAGTATAATTGATCAGTAATGATGACATCACTAAAAACGGGTCAAGAAACTGTCAGATGATCAGACAGGTAACCCACATTTTATATGCAATTGAGCCCTTGTGCACGTCAATTGTATTTAGAAGAGAAGATGAAGGTGAAAACTAAAATTATTACCAAAACTATCTTTTACAAACATCTATTACAGTTTACCAGCCGACATCCAGCTCGCTGTTGTTTTCCTGTGTAATGAGGGATTACCAAACTGCCCTCACTTTTTTTTTTTTAGTTTTACCTTCAAAATGGTTCAGGTATTCTGGCAGAGATGTTTTTCACAAAATGTCTGACTGTCTGACTACACATTTATTGTCTCATCATCTGACTCAAGAATTGTGTTACTTGTTACTTTAAACCTCCAGTTTTAGAGATCTTATGTGCCTGTTTTTGTTTGTGGTGGCCAGAAAGAATGAAATAGGTCTCTCCTCACCTCTGAGAGTGAATATGATGTTGCTTTGTACTTTTAGGGAGTCCAAAAAACACCAGATTCATTTTCTTGTCTCCTGGAAATCTAAAAAGTGGGACCGGCAACAACTGATTGTATAATTAAGCAATAATACATATAAATTAATTGTACACAAGCTATATTTTAATGTGTGTAAGTGTCCAGGCACTTTTAACCACGACACAGGTGTACAGAATTGACTGAAAGGATCCCATCTAATTAAATGGAGCAGGATTGACGTCAGGAGCAGATCAAACGCTGCAGAGCTAATCAGGAGCACAGACATCACCTGAGGGAAGAAACTAAACTGACAAATATCAGATAAGATAAGCAAAACTCCAGGAAAGAAAATGCACCAGCCAAACACTTGGTCTAATCTTTATATACATGATAGTTAGTCACCAGTTACAGCACACATATTTATATACTACAGGAACACAGATAATACAGGTACTCAACATGTGTTTTACTGTTTTTTTTTTTAAAATCTAACCTGCATGTTGAAGAAGAGCCAATCATAGGGTTTGTCTTCAAGCCTGGAGGACAAGAGTGATCTTATCCCCTCTTCATCCACATTAGCCACTGGCCTACATTTGAACAGAGTGCGGAGATCCAAGTCCCAGCTCCGGGCAATCTTTTCAAATATACACAGATGTCCAAACTGCTGAGAAATGCCAGTACAACAAAAATGTCCTGCCTCCTTTATCACGGCTCCAATTTTGAAGAAGAAAGCTTCACATTCATTTTTCCATGGACGTGCAGATAATGTCTGTTTATTATTTCGACTCAAAAACTAACCTGCCGACATCTGATCTAGAGATTGAAATCAGACTGATCCTGCAAACACTTCCAGGAGGTGTAGGAGTGTGTTACCTTAACACAGGCAGCATATTATGAATCACATCCTCCTCTCTATGGGAAAAATGAATGGGAAATTCACTTCAGGAACTCAGCGTTTATCCTTTGTGACCTTTCGTGTATGGCTGACAGGACTACATTTCTTTTGCACCCTTCAGCAAAAGACAAACCCTCAGAGAGCTTTTGATGCAACGTTATTATTGCTTACAGAGAAAAATAAAAAGCTTTGTCGTGTACATAGACACAGAGTGCAGATTCATGGAGTGCCCTATAGTTAGACAGTGATTATGGGAGAGCAGAGCTGAACTTCTGCTTGTTTTCGTCATCAGGGGAAGGGAAACATCCGACTCAGAGGAACCTGTAGTGCAAGCAGTGCGTGAGCGACATACGGAAATGTGGGTTTCTTGAGCTTAGGGAGAGGATTTACCACAAGGAATGATGGTAAACTTCTTTTATTGCTCATACAGTGACAACATCTGACGATTTTCAATACGATGAGTAACATTGTACAGCTAGTCCAGAGATTTGGTGAATTCAACCTATTGATTCTTGTCACTGTTGTGGTATATCTCTCCCTTAAGAGCATCAGCATAGCACTGAGCTTCGCATCATCGCTGACAGTCTGTGGTGAAACTACATCAGTGATTTAAAAAAGGCTAAATCAACAGTGAATCACAGGGGACAGAAAACTACTGCTGCACCACACAGCTGCTCTGAGGTGTGGCCACGAGTACGACAAGCTTCAAAGTTTCACTCGGTACAGAGCAGTTTTTTCAGCAGCACAAAACTGCCACCATTTAAAATCACGAAATGTAATATAATAGAAATGTATCTACGACATCTTGTTATAATGACAAAGCCTCTAACTGTAAGAAGAACTTAAATCTTGTTGTAATGAGAGACGTTTTGTTCAGACACCATGAAGTTTACAAGTTATATTTGAACACTAGCCATGGGAATGTTGTTTCGGCTCACCACTTTGGTCTAGACTGAAATACCTTATTGGATGGATTGGCAATAAATCTGGTGGAAATGTTGAGGTTTTTAAGGAATGAGGGAAAAATCGTTGTTTGGTTTAAAAGAAAGCAATGGTAACTGTTGAAATAGAGATATTCAGTTTCAAATGTTCTGTTTATTCAACCATACTCCTCGACCTCTGTGAGGTTTCCTGACACTATAACAACTTCATGCTACTTCCACTCTTGCTTCTCAGAGACAAAAATCATAACTCGAACAACCTCAAGGGGTTACTTGTCAAAAAAAATAGCAACATAGGTTGTTTCAGAACATCTTTGACTTATCCACATTGCTTGAGCAGGTGGTTTGGATTAGATTAAGAGAGTTTTAGCTTCTCTTTATTATTTATTTCTAAAGCTGTATTTAACTTTAAAGAGACAACTTTGCCATAATAACAAGATCTTGATATAAATGTTTTTCGATAACTGTGGCAGCTCTGCTTCTGTGGAGTTTACTGTTCTGTCTGATCAGTCTTAAAAGATCTAACCTGTGATTTAAAAGACTTCCACGGTGGCTCTAAATTGAGGCCCAAACTCTTCATGTGTTCCTCCTCTCTAATGAACACTGTGCTAATCATCTAACACCTGTAGAGTTGGAGTGGAATGAAAACCTACAAACTACTGATACAATTTAATTGGCAAGATGTTTTTGTTTTTTGTTTTTTTTAAGGCTGATACAGATAAAGATTTTGAGATGAAGCAGATTGGAGATATAGTATTTAATGTTGATTATTAACATCTTTTATGTATGTTATCCCCTGATTTTTTATTCATATCAGGGTGATAAAGCGGGATGAAACAGCAGCTAGGACACTACACTTCTCCAGTCAAAGCCAGACTGGTTAACACCTTGATGAACTTTAGCAGCTGGCAGGGTTTACAGGCTGATGCCCCTCACGCTGTTCAATAACCTCACCTCCATTAGTCTGGTGGTGGGAGATTTGGACAGCCCAACATCTGACTGTTTCAAGTCAATATCTGACCCAACTGTCGGGCCTCATGGAGCATGGATTAAAACCACTGATTTACACAACATAATTATTATATGTACACTCCTCCAGCCCTCGCTCAACTCACAATTAGTACTCATAATATACATACACATCCATGCCTAAGGGAATATTTGAAATGACAGTGATTTTTCTTCTTTTTTTTTTGTCGAATGGTGCCCGATGAGGGACAGATTTGGGGAGTGAGGAGGATATGTGGCTTGGTTGGCTGTCAGAGCCCAAGCAGATGGCTCTAAAAGCTGGAGATGTGACAGAAGGCCTGTTCTGATACTTCACACATCTCATCTGTCTTCATCCCCGAGACAATGACTGCAGTGATACTCGCTTCCACAAAGGGATCCAGTGGCTTTAGTTTGTTGAGCTGAGTGTCTTGACAGTACATTCCTTATAGCCAGATGCCCCCGGAAGGAAGAATCCCCCTCCCCCCAAAAAAACAAACCAAAAAAAAAAAAGAAGAAAAGAAAAACACCTTGTGTCGTCCGATTTCCCCAAGTTTCTGAGGACACTCTGATACATGAAGTACATTCTGCTCCACCGACAGTCTGATATAGCAATAGTTGGACTCTTTATTATAGTCAGTCCACGGGAGCAGCGGGTGGGACTTGCTCACTCCAGAAACGGGAGGTGATGTGGCCCTCAGTATCAAGGATATCTAACCAGTACCGGTCGTCTGGTAAATCACCTCTTTTTGATATCACACCTTGGAGGGTGTTTCATAAACCAGTGAATGGGCCAGGAAAGTGGAGGCACGATCAACAGATCCTGGTCTTCACTATAACATCCTGACATTTTGAAATTCACTGCATCAATCAAAGAATGGGAAGCGGTGCTAAAAATGTTAGGGAATTACTAGTGTGTTCAACTGACTGTTCGCTAAACCCCTGCCTTTCCTGAGCAACGATAGTTCAATCATAGCTTAGCAACAGTAACTAAGCACAGTTGTCCTATATTTGTGCTATAGCTTACTACAGCAATACTCTGTATTTTAAGAGATTGGAGGGTCATGATTTTATTTTTTTATTTTCCAAAATCAAAAAACTCAAGAGAAAACTGTTAAGAGTGGATTAAATGGTGCAAACCTACCATGGTAACGCAAATGTAACATTACTTCCAAAGCCAATAGAGAGCTAATACAATCTTCCTTGAAATAACAAATGTCTCTGGACAATTTTATTAGTTCTAGCTATTTTCTTAATTTTCAGAATTAAGAAGCCTGCTTTGCGTGAAATTATGAAGACCTTGTTTTAAAACGTTACTGAGATTTTTATCAATGTGTTAATTTGTGAACAGAAAGCTTAACTAAGGGGGGTTCAGCGAACACTCAGTTGCTCCCACAGCAAATTAAAAATATGGCAGCAACAAAAGGCGTTTAAGCATGTTAATGTGATATGGGGCATTTTTAGTAGTTAGTGAAAGTAACAATCAGAGCTAAAGGGGGTTAATGTGGTTAATGTGATTTTCATAAAAGTTTTCATAGTAATTGTGTGGTATAGTTAGTTTATAGTCATCAATTACGGTTAGATAGAGTAATACTATAGTGTGTATTTGGAAAGAAAGTGACAGTGACAGATCAGTCTTACCAAGTTATCTGGGTGCTATATATAGCCTATTCAGAAAGGGATTAATATGAATCTTATATGAAACTTTTAATCATAGATTAATCTTATAGGCAACTAAATTGGTAGGAACATTATTACTTAATGGTTATGTATTTGTTTGTTAATTATAATTAAGGTACTCTATAGATTGGACTACCTATTATATTTGGTGTAAATATATAAAACCAATGAATATCGATAGAAAACTGGCTATTATTTCTTTGCTGGGTGTTGTAGTCGTGTGCAGTCTTTCACAAGGTAGCATAAAAGACTGACTTTGACCATTCCTACGACTTGCTAACATAACTGAAGTGCAGCACTGTCAGCAGTGTGTTAGACAGCTGAGAGGGGGCTCTCCATTGCAGAATCTAGATCAGATCACAGAAAGATCCAATTATAAAGGTGCTGTGGGGCCGTGGGAGCCAGCCTCAGGGGATTACTCTGACAATGGAGGCCATCTTGCAGTTGGTGATGACTGGGATTTTTGCTCTGTTGTACTGTTGCAGATATTTACAGATATAAATCTCTGCTGTCTTTCATCAAGCTACTGAGGCACAAAAATGTGCAGATTGGTGCTCTCTTTGTGGTGTTTGAAGGGTTATGAATCTTAAAGGAATAGTTTGACATTTTAGGCAGGAGTTAGATGAGAAGATTGATACCACTCTCACATCTGTTTGCTATATAATACAGCCAGCAGACAATTAGCTTAGCTTAGCATTAAGACTTGACTTTAAAAAAAGCAACTAGCAGCACTAAAGCTCATAAGTTATTCATAGGGCTGCAACAAACAATTATGTTAATTATTGATTAATCTGTCAATTACTTTCTCAATTGATCAATAAGTTGTTTGGTCTACTTAAGTCAAAAAATTGTGAAAAAATGTGGACCACCATTTACAAAAGCCCAAGATGCAACTTGAAATGTCCCAACATGTCAACAAACCCAGAACATATTCAATTTACTTTTACGAAAGACTATCTAAACCTGAAAATATTTACATGTAGTAGCCTATGCTGGAAAAAAAGGAATTTGGGCACTTTTTCTTTAAAAAATTACTCAAATCTAGAGCTTTGAGCTTCATATATAGCACATGCACGAGAGTTACCAATTTTCTCATCTAACTCTCAACAAGAAAAATAAAGTAAGTATACCCAAAAATGTCAAACTATTCCTTTAAAGTGGAACAAAGTCATAAATGTGATCCAATTGAAAGCACACGCCATAGTTGTCCTTAATGGCGATATATTGGTAATTAGTAAGTAGGCCTATCAGTGTAAAGGAAGTAGGCTTTAGCAACACATATGAAAGGCACGTGTTCTGCATCTTTCAACTATCCTGGCCCAACAAAAATGGTTGTGCAGTCATCAAGCCTGCTAAAATACTTCTGTTGAATGGGTTTTGTGTAAAAGTAAATAGACTTGGACTACTAGTAATAACTAGGTGGCCAAACAACTATAACAAAAATATATATTTTAAATACCCCCTTACCTTACCCAAAAAAAACCCATTACCACAGGAGTATATCCCCATCTGGAATACTGGACTACATGAAGCATTTATTCAGGTAAGTGACTGCTAATCTTTTATAATCCGATGTAAAAGTGCTTTTATCTGTGGACAAACTCCGGATAGATAATGGCTGGGTCACTGACTGTATGAGAGGGGGCAGAACAGCATTTGCCTTCAGTCCCAGAAAGCAGGAGCAACAATTGTTCTGGCTGAACTTCATTCATCTGCCACCATAGGATTGCTGAAGGGACAAAGGGCCAAGCTAGGCCATTAGAGCTTAATTTAATGCTTGGTTGCTCGACTGTGCACGACAGCTGTCTCAAGACAAAATATATGTGTCACCTCACCTCAAATATTAATATTACCTGCCCTCAATAATCCCATAACAATCAACTTGTTAGTTTGAACATGATACCCTCTCTGCACATAATGATGTTCAAAATTGTTTCTTTCTTTCTGCATGCACCCATGAGCAACAAATATGTTAGACTTTTTGCTTCTTGTCCAAAATTCACAATTTCCTATGAGAGATTCTGCCAAGGGTGTGGAGCGACTGAGCATAAATTAAACAGTGTAAACAAATTGTATTCAGACTGAATGCGAAGTGATCTCATTTAATATATGCATTGTTTAGTGCTGGAGAGCTATTGCAGTCCAACAAAGACTTCTGCTCCAGCTTTCTATCAACACACACTTGAAAGCCTGTGCAGTTGACTTGTGTGTTTGTGGCAGCACAGAGTCCAGGCACTGATTCTAAAATTGACCTTTCTTTTATTTGCCTCTAATCTCTCTTCCTTTTCCTTGTTCATGAAATGGAATCACACAGCTTTACATAAGAGCCAACATCTTTTAAATGTTTTGCACTGCCTACAGCAAACGTTGTCTGTTCTTGTCTAGATTCATTTCATATTCAGTCAGAACACATTTGATCAACCTGTATCTCCAGCTCCGGCTTCATATTGACTGATCACTGGTCACAAGGTAGGGGGATTAAGTTTTGCGCTTTACCTACAGCATTAAGGAGCGAGGCTTGTGTTTAGTGGGCCAGCTTACATTTGGAAACATTTCAGCTTAGAACAGAGAGCACCACTCTTCCAACAGAGATTCAATGATCACGTAACAACTGCAGGAGCCACAACTACCTACTATCAAAGAAAAGACGTGTTGTTGAAGGCAGAGGTGGGTGGGTGGGATGAGGGGCAGGGAGCAGGACTGAATAAATGAAGGAGATGGTTTGGTTTGGTTTGGGTCACCTCTTCAGATGGTGGCATCGTGGGGCAGTTGAGGCACTGCCACTCCAGGCCTCCAATTGGAGCAGCGCTGCGTGTGGGGCAGCAAGTGGCCAGAGGGTAACAGGCCTAGCATCTCCCTGGATCTGCCTGGCCACCTCCGGCTCCACCGGCGACTACCATACCCAACTCTGCGGCTTTGCCTCACTGCCTGGCCGAACAGCGTGGCTGTCTGGGGCCACAGTGGGTCCGTGAAGCCAGCAATGCTGGACTCCTGAAAAGGGATACAGGACCTGCGCCTCAGTGGACGATTTTCTTGGTAGATGTGAGAGGCTGTGAAGACGTCGGGGCTGAAGTTGAAGCAGGGCTGCTGTAAGCCCCGGGTCAGGGAGATGCGGCCCTCCAACGACGGCCCCAGAAGGCTGAGGCTAGTTCTGTCTGTGAACGAGTCCGTTCGGTCTTCATAGCCGAGGTCAGCGGGGGCCGAGCATTGCTGCATGGGCCAACCGCCACGACTTTTCCCCCCGATGTCCGCATTGCTGCCTCCCTCTCCACCATCGCGCTGTACCCTGACTGCCTCTTCCTCCTCCTCTTCCTCTTCCTGTTCCTCCTCTTCAACCTCTGCTACCTGCTCCTCCTCCACTTCTCGCTCCACCACGCCCTCCTCGTCATCCTCGGTGCTGGTGGGTGGTGGTGAGCGTGGGTCCCGCAGGAAGACCACTATGACAGTGATGTTATCACTAGAGCCCGCATCTCGGGCTGAGGCCACCAGCTTGTGGGCTACCATAGTGGTATCTCCGGTGTTCTCCTGGAGGTGGTCACTGACCACCCGCACCGCCTCATCTGGATTCACTGTGTCCCAGAAGCCATCACAGGCCAGAATCAAGTAGTCTTCTGTGCCGTCCAGTGGGAAGGTGCTATGGTCTGCATCACCACAGATGTAGGGCTTGTGCTCCGAGTCGCCTGTCAACACACGTAACAGATTAGTCTATTTGTTCCTGCTCATGCCAGCTTTCATTTGAATTTGTGTGTGGCTTGATTCTTTTGTTTCAGCAGTAAAAATGTTTGTTTTGAGTTTGACTTCATATTTTTTAATTTTGTTCTTATTGGGGACGGACGGTTATGAGCTTGTCTTAATAAACACAGAAAGTCCACATATCACAGTTTACCTATCGCTCTGGATACAGACAGACTGCCATTAACCCTCCATGTGCCGAACCAGATCACACAGCCTCCCAGAGCTTCAATCCTCTGCTTCTCATCCTGCAAACAGACATGAAGCACAGTTGGCTTTAATGTTGATTCATGGTAGTGACTGTCACATTGTACATAACAATCTCATGCTGACATCCCCTGCAGTTTATGACTCAGTGCAGTGCATCACCCGCTTCTGCCGCGCACTTAAAGTGATACTCCATCCGAATTTCTTCTATTCTCTCTTTTGAAAGATTGAAGGTGGATCTTATGTAAATGCCATACGAAGATTCCACTCTTATAACAATATATTAAAACTTTTGATTGAAAATGTGCGAGAAAATGTGTGAAATGTGGTTAGTACACCATACTGCCGTTGTTTATCAAAAAGCAGCTTATTGATTAATTTTACCCACAATAAGTGTAAGTAGGAAGCAGTTGTAGACAGAGTTTTGAGGTATAACATTTTTCTCCCATGGCACAGTAAAACTAAACTGTCAGATTGTTAAAGGTCATTTGATTGATAATTTGGTTCTTGTATTATAATGGGCATTGATGTCATATCCAATCACACCAATCTCATATATGCCTGTTAAAAAAAGCTGGAAACAGCATAAAACAGCTAGCCTCATTCTATCAAATGGTAACAAAATCTATTTACAACTAGAGCCTCTAAAGGTCACTTATTAGCATGTTATATCTAATTTGTTTAAACCGTACAAAAAGTTTTAAAAGTAATAATTTGACATTTTAAAGTGAGTTATCTGCCGGACTATTTGCGACCAGCCATATCCTGGAGTCTCCGCTTGGCAACTGCTCACAGCTTATCAATTTTTAAAATTCTTATCACCTTTAAAGCTCCGAATTTAGTAATGTTAAATATAAAACTATAAGATAAACTGGTCAATTATTTTATAGGAAAAAAAGGTTTAAGTTTACTTAAAAAACACTGAGAAGACATCTGTAATAAATAACAGCATTATCGTATCTGAATCTATTCTTGAAGAAACAAGATATATATGTGATATTGCTTGGTACAATCGTATCTTGTCTGAAGCTATGTAGACAAATACAGCCCTGTAGTTTAATTTACAGAAAATAATTTTATTTTAAATTGCAATCACAATATTGGTCAGAAAAATTAAAATTACATATTTTCTGCAAATCATTCAGGCCTTCTTGGGGATGTTGAAATCTTTTCTATACAGCAAAATTGTGAAGAAACTGATGCACAATCCACTGAAATCCTCCAGTTTCACCGTTGGTTCATTGTCTTAATCAAGTATGTATGTAGTGGAAGTGATAGATTGGTCAGTTGTGTTTGAAGATGTGTGTGTATATATATATGTGTGTTACCTCTCTGTCTGGTTTATGTGGTTTCATCAGCTCCACAACCTGTCCTTTCCTGACCAGAATGACCTGCGAGTCTCCCAGCCAGGCCACATACAACGTCCGGCCCCGCAGGAACGTCACCACGCCTGTTGTGCCACAACGCACGTGCTGCCAAAGACACGTTACAGTACGTATTCACCACTCAGTAAGCAGCAGCTGCACCACGACTACATTACACACACATTGACTCCCTGTTTTACTGGGTCAGGATCAACAAAAGACCAAAAAACAAGCAGAAACATTGTCACAACTACTCATATAAAATAATCTCTCCATCTAATCTGTAACTCCAGCCTTTATAATGTGTAAACAGGCAGTTAATACACATAGACAAGCAAATATAGTTTTTCTACATAAGTAAAAAGATGATATTGTGATATTACATTAGTAGTGGTGAAGGCAGTGACATCTGTTTTAGAAGTTGTAGCAAAAGTGGTAGTAGCAGTTTCTGTAGCAGTAAGTAGTAAAGGTAGTACTAGTAGTAGTAATAGCATTTGTTGTGGTATTAGTACTGTGGCAGTAGCAGTAATCTAGCATTAGAATTAGTGCAGTAGCAGTAGTTGCAGCAATAATGGCAGCAATATTATTTTATTAATTAATAGTAGTCATAGTAGTAGCAGCAATGATTTTAGCAGTAGTGTAAGTAGTAGTAGTTGTAGTAGCAATAATGGAAACAGTAGTATAAGTAGTAGTAGCAGCAGTCGCAGAAGTGGTAGTAAGTATGGTAGTACTATGTATTAGCAGTAGTAGTAATACTGGTAGTAATAGTAGTAGTAGGTGTGGTAGCAATAATGATTACTAGCATAAGTAGTTAGTAGCAATAATAATTGTAGTAATAGTGCTTTTAGCAGCAACAATGGTAGCAGCAGTAGTAGAAGTGGTAGTAGGAAAAGTAGTAGTAATATGTATCAGCAGTAAAAAATACCAGTAGTAGTAATACTGGTAGTAGTAGTAGTAATAGCAGGTATGATTACCTCTCGTGCGGCCTTCTTTACAAAGCGTTCATCAGTAACTTTGAAGGCTCTGCAGAGCGCATCTGATGGGTCCTGGCTGAAAGATTCCTGATGCACTAAGTTGACGTGGAGTTGGTTAGCGGCATAATTGGCAGCGTCCACACCACCATGCCCGTCAAACACAGCAAAGAAAGCCTGTTCTTCCAGATCCTGAGAAACAAATATAGTCAGTCAGTCATGAGCGAAGACTACAGACTGTTTTAATTATTAATATCACTAAGTTACATTAAAGAGATCTGAATTCAAGGGGTCCAGCTACCAAACTTGGAAGATAGATTCAAAAGCTGTATGAATGGTCCCCTCTGGGCAACTTGTATCTAACTGAAACTACAAGGTAGTTTTATTTATATATGGCTCCATTCAGACACAAAGTGCTTTACAGGGGCATAGACAATTAAAAATTAAAAACAGCAAATAAATAGTTAAAGATAAAAATAAGGTATACATTTAATTTATTGGAAAGTTGCAGACCTCTGATATTCAGGAAGTTTTGTTCCACAGGTGGAGAGCATAGACACTAAAAGCTGCTTCACCTTGCTTGGCTCTGATCCTGGAAACACTGAGTAAACCTGTCCAAGATCCCCTGAGGGGTCTGGATACTTTGTAACATAAAGCAAATCAGAAATGTATTTAGGGCCGATACCATTTAATGCTTTATAGACCAGTAGTAGGACAACCTGAAGGTTGAAGAGTGTGTTGAAGTCAGGGATGATGATGTGCTTGTCCTCCATCTTGCGCCTCATGTTCTTGATGGCGTGGATGGAGGTTTCGTAGTATGGCTGTGGACGGCGGCGGAAGGGCAGCTCCTTCATCCAGAGGCAGCACATCTCAAACAGTCTGTTAAACACCAGCCGGGCAAACTTCACAGACTCCATCTCTAACACACACACACACAAAGAATATGCCAGTGTGAGGGCTTCTTTATTGTAAATCCTATAAATCATCAACAGAGAGCACATGTGCTTTCTCCAACCCGCAGGTAAGCTTCAGTCAGAGTTTAAAGGAAAACTCCACTGAATACTCATCCCTGTAGAAGTTTGTAGATCGCTCCTTTGTGGAGGATAACAGATGTAGCCTGTCTAGATTGACAGGAGTGACAATAAGAGTCCATCTATTCTCAGACTGAAGGTTAAAAAAAAAAGTATCAAAACATCCACAAAAAACTCTGCAAACCACTCCGTATCAAACACTTTAGCTGTATGTTCCATGACCTCATAGTAGCTCTAAAGCCCCTCTGGAGATATTGTATGTCGAAATGTATTCACAATTAATATTATTATTTATTTCAATGAAGGATTAGTTGTACATTTCTAGGTCTGCAGCAACTGATTATTTACTTTATTGCTCTGAATCTGCAGGTTATTTCCTTGTTAATTAATCCGTAATTATTAAATAATGTTGTGTCCGGTCAGTCAGTTCAAAGTCCGAAACCCTTAAATATTCAGTTTACAATGGCATAAGAGAGAAAAGCAGCAAATCCATACATTTGAGAAGCTGAAATAAAAAATACTCAATAACTAAAATAAAAAATAAATTAAAAAGTTGCAAACCAATCAACTAATCACTGCAGCTTTACAGTTTGCATTTGATGACTGTGACTGTTTGTTCACTCTGTGTCTCCGAACAAGGATTTTAAAAATATATTATATTGTGTATTACATTTTCCAGTTTCTAGTCGCCTCTAACAAACACTATTTCCCACAAACTCAACACCTTTGGAGGTTACACAGAGTGAGGCAGGTTGAGTTGCCATGGTTACACCAGACATGGCTGTCAGAGGAGAGGAGAGTGTGGGTGGAAATCAAGGCTAAGGGAAAAAAGTTATGATGTGTATAATAATCACACTGCCACACTGGAACATGCCACATACTGGTAACTGTAACTGTATGAATGCTAACAATAAATTGCTCAAATTCTGCTTGTCAGTGCGTTGAGGTTTGGTTTCAGAGTGTGCGGGGGCCACAATGAAGACAGAGAAAAATATCATATCCTTCATTTACATTGATTCAGTCATTTTTCAAGCATCATATCAAACATTTTCTAGTTACAGCTTCTCAAATGTGAAAATTAGCAGTTTGTCTTTGTTATGTAGTATGACAGTAAATTTAATATGTGTTGGTCTGACAAAATAAAATAGAATAAAAACATCACAGTGGCTACTGACAAATTTTGAATACCATTTTCACAAATTATTTCAGAGATTAAATTATTAACCAATTAATCAATAATGAAAATAATCATACATTTAAATTATAATCCCTGTTTGCTAAACAGTTTGTGATGACATGGTGCTTTCCATAATAATGATAATATATTATTATTTAAACACTAACCCTATAATTACAGTGAGTTTCCTTGATAGAAACCTGATGCTTCATGATAAATAATGTTGCATTTATTTTCTTTAATGCCTCAAATTGATTGATGTTCAATTTTAGCATGTTTTTAGGATAATATGGACTGGGCGTATTTTTTTCTGCTTAAAGCCCCAACAACTACTGCCAATAGGGGGCTGCCTGAGAGGTAAAACCTGGGGCAAAAGAAAGTGAGCAAAACTCTCACTGCTGCTGTTAAAATTTACCAGCTGTGAGTGCAAAAAGCGACTAATATCAGCATTTTTATTAACGCCTCTCTTCTCTCATCTGGATTTTGGCAACTGGACAGTAAGAAAACAATGTTTAGAGATGTTTATTCAAGTCAAATCAAACTAAGACAGTAAAACTTTTAGTCAAAATGTTCTTAACTTTGTTCCCATCCCCTGTGAAAATGAAGCTCTTGTGGATAGTAAACCCTCGGGGACCTGTTTTACTTTTTCAGAGAGGCAAATGAAAGAAAAGTTCATTGAGTGATTGCACTGATAGAAGTTAGTGGAACAGAGGCTTCAGCTCTCTGTAATAACCAAAATGAATGCTGCGTTTCTAGGCTTGACCTACTAATGTTATAGCTGCAGGTGTAACAGTCTATCCTGCCTTCGCTGCTGTCATTTCTCTCACTCTACTCAAATAGATGAGACAGAGAGAGCAGCTAATGCTGTGTCCCATTTCCTCCCTTCACCCTGAATCCTCCATCTTCTTGCAAATCCATCAGTGACCCAATACTTTTTAGCCCCCTCCTCCATCTTGCTCCAAATGAAGATGTTTTAGCACTTCAGCTGGCTTCGAGGTCTACCAATAACACCTTGCAAAACCCCGAAGAAAATATGAACAGCAGAGTGCAGTGAGGCAACATCAAACAGGATGTGATTTGCTGTTATGCAACACAAGAAGTTCTGACTTTGAGGGGGCGGACGCAACGAGGTGCAGACCAGGGTGAGCTTCAATACAAGCCCATCAAAATTAATATCTAGTAGGCCATACTTGACTCACTAGATATTATCCAGATTGCAAAAAGTTTGATGCTTTGATAACTTTTGGTGATATATAAAACAAGACATTTGCTTTCCACTGTTTTTATACTCCAGAGAAAAAAATAACTTTTTTGTCTCATTCACAACTTTGTCTGTCTGCTGTTTGGTGCTAGTAGATAGTTTATCATAGTTTCATACCTGAAAACAGCTGCTGGAAAATAAGATTGATGAAAGCAGAGTTTGTGAGCTGGAAACCAGTATCCCAGTTGGGGTCTGGATTTGGAGTATCTCAGATATGCATTGATCATGTTAAACAATTATCCAGGGTTCTGAACCTGGTTTCTGTAGGTAGAAAAAAGAGTGGCTTAACTCTTCAATCGATGTCCTTTAAACTAAACTTAATATTTAAACTTACAGTATAGGGTCACAATATTTCTAATTTGTCCTAAAACAACAGTCGGGTTGCCAAAATGAGCACTGACACATGTTTTTATTGCTTTAATCATTCCTCCTGTGCATACTCATTCGGTCAATATTTTTCAAAGTTAGTCTTTTTAGTGCTATATTCCCTCTTTTTGTTCCTATACTTCCACTGCAGCTGAACAGGAAAATACAAGAGACACAAAGAGGGATTATTATACAAAACAAACTAACTGGGCAAGATGTCCACTTTATTTGACCAAGCAATCTTAAACCTTATATTATGATTGTGGCGCTTAAATTATAAGTGCATTTGGAGGGGATCTTCTAATGGTCAGTATGAACAAGAGGGATGATTACAGCAAGAAAAACCTTTTTCAGTGTTCATTTGAGCATCTGACGACTTAAAAAATGTGAACCTATCCTTTAATATGTAGGTTTGATGCATTTATAATGCACAGATTAACATTATTCCTGTGACTTACATTAGACTATAACTATAATGGGATTATGACCAGACAAAGCATATATAATGAAAATCTCTTGGTTTGTAGTATGGTGGATATAATGTGTCCTTGCTCACAGATGTATGTTTTTCAGTCTACTTTCTGCCCTCTAGTGGTCAAATACCACTTCATGCAGCTTTGCGTGGGAGAACTGGGACAAAGCCCTGGTGGTTATATGGCTGTGTATGTGTGTGGGATGAAGTGAGAGAGAGACCTAATTTGTCTGTAACTCTGTATATATCCATGTGTGTGTGAGAGAGAGAGAGAGAGAGAGAGAGAGAGAGAGAGAGAGAGAGAGAGAGAGAGAGAGAGAGAGAGAGAGAGAGAGAGAGAGAGAGAGAGAGAGAGAGAGAGAGAGAGAGAGAGAGAGAGAGAGAGAGAGAGAGAGAGAGAGAGAGAGAGAGAGAGAGAGAGAGAGAGAGAGAGCAGTCTCGTGGGCTCCCTGGAGACTCACGTGGTAATGGGTCAGCTCCATCTTCTACAGTCTTATTGAGGTGATGGATGGAGAGGTCACTCTGCAGCATGCTGTCTGCTGTGGCTCTGGCCAGGGCTGCAGCCAGGGAGCACGGGCAGTTACTGTGATGAGGAGAGACGACAGAGTTATGAATGACATCAAGAAAGAAAAATATTCCAATGTTCCTCTGCAGAGGTCAACAATATCCTCTATCACATAGCCAATTTATTTGTCTGAAAGTAAAATATAGGTGTTATTTTAATGTACTGCTGATGATGTATCTGCTGTTAGAGCTTTACCAGCAGTGTATACTGTAAATTAAGACAGTTTAGAAAGTGTCATAATTACATTGTTTGTCTATCAGAGAGCTCTGGCAAGTTTATTTATAGCCATGCTAGCTACACGGCTCTGGAGATGGCAGCATCGATCCACCGCTTCTGTGCAAACTGAATTATATCAACAATTATTGGTGTGAAATGTCATGATATTTCAGACTTTCATGTTCCCCAGAAGATGAATCCTACTTTCCCTCTAGCTCCACTATGAGGTTGACAGTTGTGGGTTTGAATTAATTTTCAACGACTATTGGATGGATTGCCATAAGATTTGGCATGGATGTATATTCATAGTTGCCATGAAAATTAGGTGTAAAAAAAGGAAAAAAGCAGTAATTTAATTAATTTCAAATTAATTGTCAACTATTCTGAAAATTAGTTAATCATTTCAGTAATTTTCCAGCAAAAATGCCAAACATTTGATGGTAAAGGCTTTTCAAATGTGACAATTATAAGTTCCACATTGAATATCATAACATTTACAGACTCTTCCTCAGACAAAACACCATATTATACATATACCGTGGCCTCTGAGAAACCGTGAATGCAGTTTTTTCACAATTTAAGATTTCATAGACTAATTGATCAGTTTATCAAGACAATAATCTGCAGATCAATTGATAATGAGAAGTTTTTTTTCTCATATCTATATTTTTATACTGTTTTGTGAAATTCTCTTGCCATAGATTATTTGTTAATGCAACAAAAAATCACAAAAAAATATAAATCATAAAATAAAATGATATTTGCAGATCTCATTTATCATACAGGCAGCATTCAAGATCAATACAACATGCACAGCAAGTGTGGGGTAAAGAATACAGCAGATTTTCACTGAATGATGAAACACCACATCACCATATGTGCTCTGATCGCTGCAGATTACATTGTACATTTTTAAACTGAATTCATTTTAAACTGCTTCAGACTTCCCATAGAGCCACAGATTTCAGCTGGAGAGAACTGGAGCCAGTTTTTATCTGGACAAACATCAAGATAATAAGTGCAGTGGTAAATCACTACATCTGGTCAGACTGTGCTGCTTCTGTGGTGGAGGAGGTGTGTCTCTTCTTAAGGTTAATGAGAGTTGGGTGGGAGTAGGAGGGGGAGGAGGAGGGGTCGTTTGAAGGACTGAAGACTTGCTGTACATGAGTCACCGAGACAACTAGGCCACCTCCAGATGCAGGTAACCATAGTAACTCAACTTCTGGATGCTCTCCAGCTCACTCAAATTAAGTTGAATATAAACCTGAACTGAACTTGTGTGAAAAGTACAAAATAACTGAATCCTGGTTGGCTGAGTGCAACACTGGGACATAATCTACAATTAAACACTGTGTATTAAGTGTGAAAGGCCCCTCTGTGGCTCTTATGTAAAATTATACGTTTAATAAATGAAAACCCAAGACAACAGCAGCCAGCTTCAGCATCTTTAATGAGTTCAGCAGTTCTCTTTTCGAACAGAGGCAGCAGAGCTCATTTACACAGATTATCCAAAGGCTCATTTCCAAAGTTCATTTCTAAAATGTGCACAGACGTGCAGCCTTTCTACAAATACAAGACGAGATGTTTGTGTTTACACATATACTGCATATAGCATCAGAATACTTTAACAAAATGTGGTCACATCATAACAGTCCTTCGATCTCTGTGTTGACTTCTTTTTGAATCTTTGAATCTTTCTGAATTTTGAGGTACTCCTTTATTGACAATTTACACTACTACTGCAGCTCCACTACATGTATTTTACAGCTACAATGTCGTTTTTTTAATGTGAAGATCAAGGTTTTATATACAAAATATATGATTTACTAGCTGTAAATGATCCTAACAGCTAACAAATATAGTTTAAAAGTTGCTTCACTGTAGGAACCACATAAAATGCAGCATACACAGTAAAGCAACAGTAATAATAATCGCTCTCTGACAGGAGTCGGTCTGCTGCCTAATGACTACTTTCACTTTTGATATGCTACTTTAAGAACATTATATTGGTACCTCGGTAGTCAAACCTGCATTTACTGATTTCATAACATAACTGCAATAAGTGCTATATGCCGATACTTCCAACAGTTAAAGAGCAACATTATTTAGAGTCATGTTTCTTGCTAAATCCAATATTCACTCTCTTTTAGCTCTGTTTTTGAGTTATATTTGGCTCTATCTGGCTCTCTTCTAGCTGCTAAATGTTCCACAATATTCACCAGCGAGTCGTGTACTGAGTTTGTTTGCAGTTTGGTGTTTAGCAGGTAGTGTGCTGTGGGTTTGTTTTCTCTGAAAACAGCTGTCTGCTGCGGCTGAAAATAACACCATAGGAGTGGTGAGAGTGAACCAAAACAGTGAGGTTGCTGCCAGACAGCTAAACAATGAGCTGAAACTCGCTACAAAGCTCCACAAAGCCAAGAGTAGCTGCAGAGTTGCTGATAATTCACTATGAGCCACACGTAACACATTACACATTGTAATTTAATACATTGATATTAAAAAAATATTCATTATAGCTGCTATACGCAAGTTTTTAAATTCTGGAGATGTACTAGTTGTGGAGTACGTTTACCTTGAGGTATTACCACTTTTACTAAAGTAAAGTACCTGACTTTTTCTTCCACTAATGAGATTTGATAACACAGTTTTTCTCTATGAATCATATTTATCTACACAGCCTTGTTTCATATTTATAACATCTGAGATGATTTGTCATATATGGACTGGCTACAAAGTGAATACAGTTTAAAAGCAGACTAAAAACAACACCTATATGTTGCTGTGCTTTTTATTGCAATTGATGTGTTACTTTTGTCACAACACCAGAGTAAATGTGTGAAATCTGTTAATTCAATATATTTGCTCTTCTGTGAAGCATCCTCTGTCTACAATGAACTACTTTTCATGTCTTTTCATATCCTTTATGTTAAAATCTGCGTCTGCCTCTCTTCTTTCTTTTCCTCTGCTCTCTCGATACGTTGTGGTGTCTGAGAAAGTTCAGATAAAATGCAAAGTTACATTTACAACACCACAGGGACCACACACAGGGGACCAACGTATTCGTCTAGCTCTCCATGGCAACCACAGGAACTACAAATAACTTCACTGACGATCATATTACAGGAATAGCTTAATGTATAACAAAGCCCATTACTCACTTCCATCCTGACACCGGATAAAATAAATCCAGATAATTTGTGACGTATTTTCCATGGCAGACATCGTTTTGTTTCAAGAGTCAGTCAGTGATCGACATTAAGGAAGTTACACCTGGCATTAATATGTGATATTGTATCCCTGAAAGTTATGTTTCATTTGGACTATACCACACCTATCATTTACATCCACCACAAATGTTTAGTGCCAGTGCAGGAAGTAGTGTATCCTCTACTTGGCGAGGTAGAAATATGTGGCCATCGAGCAAAGATGGATGGCTATTTTAACCGTAAAATATCTGTAACCAAGGTTTTAATTGGTTTTAATAAACTCTAACCCCACCTTAGTCATAACTAATTTCCCTGACTTAAACTATACAGTAGTTGCATATAATGTCAACAGCACAGATTTTTAATATGCCAGCAAAGACGTTCAACATGATCCAGGCTTTCGCAGAATCATCAAATATCAACGTTCCTTTTTGTTGATGGGGTTGATCAAAGATGACATTTTGTCATTTCAAATACGTGTAATATAATATATTACATAATACTTGTTCTTTTTTGACACGTTGAGAGCACTCTGTTGTATAATGTAGCTGATTAGATGTCTGCTGTTCAGTTATTTTAGAAGTGGAAAATCTCTAGTTGAAAAAAAAGTGGGATGGCCCAAATTGCCTGTAGCAGTATGTTGGGGTTATTCTTGTTAAAAGAGGAAAAATTTAAACTACATCTACTGTTGGATTTTAGTTTTTCAGCATCATAGATGAGGGTCATCTGGACCGATGTTTAGTCTTATATTTCCTCTCCTCCCTTAAACTTCTTCTTCGCCAGGTCCTTGATTTTGTTCTCAAACTGGGTCAAGGGCTAGAGACATCAGGAACAGAGTAGTTAAAGCATGCCCCCATAAAGCTGTAACCATAGAAACCTCCTGGGTAATCCTCCTCCTTGAAAATGTGTCTGTGACAGTGAAATATCTCGTTCTCTTTCTTGAAGGGCAGATCACAGAATATGAAGACTTTATCAAGACAAATTATGTAGCAAACCTGATTGCGAAGTCACAGACTTCTTGGTCTGGTGCCACCATTACCACCATTACAGTAGGTCAGGTGACTTACGCTACACTATGCAAAGACCTTTATGTAAGCTGTTATTACATTATCTTACATTTTGTAAAGGTTAAAGAACAGGTGCACATTTTTAGTCTTTAGTCAAGTCTTGATACAAAACTAACACACCCACATGTATATTCAAAGTTATTGGTTGCTGATTATTTTCATTACTGATTAATCTGCGGATTATTTTCTCAATTAATCAAATCTAAAATGTCCAAAAACAGTTAAAAAATGTCCATCACTGTTTCCCAAAGCTCAACATAACAACCTCAACTGTCTTGTGCACCAGAGAATTTGCCTAAAAGGGCAGATTTGGCGATTAATCATCTGTCAATCAACTAATCGATGAACTCAACTAATTATTTAAGCTCTAGTTGTGGTAATAGTCCCTCCTGTCCACACTGGGCATGAAATAAGAAATGGAGGACAAAATCCAGTCTTTGTTTGTTATATATATATATATTTAAGTTAAGCTGAAGCTCATATGAGGCTTCAGCAGTATAAATTAGTCAGATCCATTTTTATGATTCCCTAGACAGTGTTTTCTTGCTAATCTGTGGTGTAGAAAATGCTAATAAAGAGGGTAATTTGTGCTAAAAAGATTGTAAATTTTGTAAATACCCACTTCATTTGTTAATATGGGTTTTCAGACCAAAAAATAGCCCTGTGTAAAAAAAAAATGCAATGAACTGTGTTAGTAGCGGTGTATTGCCTTAGGTACCATTGAGATGATGCAATATGATCTAGAAGTCTGGCTTGTGTAACGGACAGATGAGTTTGAAGGTTTTTCAGACTCTACACAACTGTTTATAATACTAGGAGACAGGATTTTACAACTCTGACTAGTTATCAGTGAAAATTATTTTATCTTTTGTTGCAACAATTGTGAGTCAGACACTAGAAATCCAGCCCACCGTGTAGCTAACACGCTTACACTGTGTCTTGATAACTGCAGGCAGCAAACAAGCATAAAAACCAGCGCAATGCATACTTTATTCCATAAACTCAAAAGAGCTGCTTTATCAGAGTGGCCTCATTCAAAGGGGATGTATCATGCTCATTTCCAGGTCTATATTTATATTCTGGGGCTCAACTGGAATATTTTTGCATGATTTACAGATCAAAAAAACTCCTTATTTATCTTAAATTGGCCCTTTATGCAGCACGTCAGTTCAGCTTATGTCTGAAAGAAGCTGCATCCCAAAGACACAGAGAACATTATGAATAAAAATATATATATTTTTCACACTATATCCCTAATTCTGATAGATACCTGTCCTTTTAATTAAGATATTGTCTGCACATTCCAGTCAGTGCAATCATGTTGAGATGCTTATATCAGAGCATCATGTTGATAATTTTTTTTTCAATCCCACCTGATCACATAAAATACATTTAATCAGTTGTTTTTCAATGGTTAGACCGCCGCAGTATTCTCCGTCAGCAGAAACGTACACCTCGTTTACCAATTCTTTTTTATTCACAAAGTGTTAAGGCTTAGGTTATTTACTATATACTTATAGTACATCCTGTGTGGAAAAGCTGACAAACTGAAAAAGAAGAACTAAAGAAAAAGAGAAGCCTGAGAACTAAAAAAAAAAAGAAAGACGGTGTTCAGGGTTTAGCTGTCAGTATTTGGGTTTCTTCGTCACCAGTGTCCTCTCCTCCATGTTTCCATTCATAGAAACATTTTCCCCCCTCTCTCTGTCTCTCTGTCTCTCTCTCTCTCTCTCTCTCTCTCTCTCTCTCTCTCTCTCTCTCTCTCTCTCTCTCTCTCTCTCTCTCTCTCTCTCTCTCTCTCTCTCTCTCTCTCTCTCTCTCTTTCTCTCTCTCTCTCTCTCTGTCTGTTTCTCCTCACTCGTTCCATCACTGGCGGCCCACTGGGGGTGGATGCTGAGCTAAGGAGCTCTGATTGGCTGCAGGTCACACAGGAGAACACGTGGCGCACCAATGACAGCTCCTTATTGCTTGTGCATCACAGTGAGGTCATGTGGAGCGGAGGAGGATTAAAGGAGAGCTTAATCTCAGTTCACACCATCACACTGCAACAACACGACTGCTTACAGTAGATAAACCCTGCCAGCACAGCACTGGTGCAGCTGGGTAAACTGGCCATCAAAATAATGACTTCATAGGGAAGTAAAAGAGCTGCTTTATCACACAATGCTCAGCCTCTTTGTACATGTTGCCAAACTTTATTTTAAAATTAAGCTTACTGTGTGCTCTGTGACTTTTCTTGTGTCATATGGATTGTCGATTGTTTAAAAATAACAAATGTACTGCTTTGTATTACATTGTCTCAATCATACTGTTTGCTGTTTCTGTGTTGAGATATGTTGTTTATGACTGGTGACTTTGTAAAGTACAAACTGGTTCATATATAAGTACCTGCATATATTATATAGCAACATCTACAGGCAGTTTGGACACTAGCTAGAGAGCGTTTGCATCTTTGGTTTTCTTTTTCTTTTCTATAGCTCGAGTTTGTGTTTGGTGTTCAGTTCCTTCCAAATCAAACCTGCAAAAAGTTGTATTCACTTGTTTCAACATACTACAACTTGCATGAAGTTGTAGTAGTCATGATAACCAACCTCAATAAAACGTATAAAAAAAAACAATAACACAAAAACGCGTCTGAGGGGAAAAGTTTGACTCATATGTCTGCTGTGGTGAAAATTGTTTGTTAATTTATAGTTTACTGTTTTCAGAGTTAATCTGAAAACTTTTCTTTCAATTAAAGACTGAAATGATCGGTCTCCATAGCAACTAGCATACAAGAGTCTGACACGATATGAAACTGTTTGTTAGATTGATTGGTTGAAATATATATATTATAATATTGTATATCAGCGACTGAGGAAGTAAACTGTGATTTTAGCTTTTGAACAGTCACTGTAGCTGCTTGTCATTTATTCAAATAATAATATGACTAAGTAAAGTGGTGTTGAAGTCTCAACTCGTCAGTGAAAACATCTCCAGCTATCTAGGTCCTTGTTAATGTTATAATTTTAAAAAATTAAAAATATTTTAAAAAATTTGAAATAAAAAATTTAAAAAATTACTTTTAAGGAACCTCAACACAAAGACACCATTACTGCCACATCACACATTAAATAATATAATAATAATGATACTTTATATTAGACTGAAATTATTATTTAAGAAGAATAAACATTTTTAATTCAATTAGTTATTTAACACATTTAATGTCACATTTTCACCATGATACTTCATTAACTGACATTTGACTTTACTGTTTGACCTCGCCGTGACCGTTGGAAACATTTGGAGTTTAATATAGCGTTATGTTTGACTCAGAGGTGATTACTGCCTTCACCAATGCTCGGTCCTTACCACAGTCTGGTGCCGCTTTTGTTCTCTCGTGTGGTCTCTGCTGTGGCTGTGTTTAGCTACAATCATGCAGGGAGCTTTGACAAGCTGCTCACAGTGATAAAACTGGAGAGCTCTGCGTGTATGTGTTAGCAGATGACTCATGCACGCAGCCATGTTTTTTTGTTTTTTTTCTTTCTTTCTACATTTGCTTTTCTACAAGCTGGTTCTTTTCTACAGATTTAGCCCTGGAGTGGAGCAACAAGGTTGTTTCCATGGCAACGCAGAAGCAAGTGACTGACAGTCAATGGTGTCAGTCGCCCCGCTGCCAAACCCGCAGAACAAGCTCCCACTTCATTATCCTAAATATTGAGCCTTTTCTGAGCCAAGTGGAGGTGAGAGTGTAGATCCACTGGAAGTGGCTCCACTCTATTGATCTGTTTGTTTTGGGCATCGCTCCCTTGTACCGGGCATCCCTCATTAAAACCTGGAAGACATCAAAGCCTTATCTAGGAATAGAGAGAAAATCCTCTGCCTATTTCCAGCCTTTGGTTTGTTTTTGTCTTTTATAAAAATTTCAAAAATCTAGTCGAGAGATAAATTACTGTGTTTAAGAGCTACTGTTATGTGAACACACTATTTTCAAGAGGGAATAACAGGATTACATAATTCACAGAGTGCCAGTAACCCTTAATCGTGGCATTTTACTGCTGCTTCTACCTAAAAAAGGCTTTTTAAATGACTTTGATGAATTCATTTGTACATGTACACACACCATGTGGCGCTTTAGTCTGTTGCAGGGCTTTCTGGCACCTAATGATGAGTGGCAGGGATACATCATTAAAGGGGGGCGTATCATGCACATTTACACGTCTATATTTATAAATCTGGGACTGTAATGGAATATCTTTGCATGGTTACAGTTAAAAAAAAAAAAAAAATTAACCTGTCAGCCTCTGTGTGAAACGGGCAGATTTAGTTCCTGTCTCTTTAAGCTCCACTTTCCCGAAAAGCCCACTTTATTCTGATTGGCCAGCTCTCAGTCACCGCCCCTCTGTAGGTATCCGCTGGCTCTGGAGGATACTTCATCCAATCATGCTATAATAGTAGGAATTCACAATTTTTTGTTCTTTATTTGAAATGTCAACTTCTCAAATACATCTGTAAATCTGGTCCAAAATACGCGAGTGGACAATGCAAACAACACATGGAAAAGCTTTAGCAACAAGCTTAGCAACAAACAAAGGCTACAGAGAAGCCGTTGGTATGTGTGATGAGCTAACGTCAGCTCATTGGCAAGGTAGAAAAATAGAAAAAACATCACAAACAAAGCTTTTATAACAGGTTGAAGCCCTGTTTTTTGACTTGAAGGAAACATTTCTATAACAGTGTATAAATAACAGAAAATCAGAAAAAGTATAATATGTTTAATTTAATATATTCTACAGGGACAACAATCTAAATAACTATAAGTATGACAGTGTTTGCCAATTAGCCCATTTTCCAACTTCAACATCCCTAAACCAGAATTTTGAAAAAAGAAGAAAAATCGATTATATTTCCAAGACTGCAACTTACACTTATTATCATTATTGATTGATCTGCTGGTTATTTTCTCGATTAGTCATTTGGTCTTTAAGATGTCACAATATGGTGAAAAATATAGATCACGGTTTCCCAAACCTCATATTGACATCCTCAAATGTCTTCTTTTTCCCTGTTCAACAGTCTCTAACTCATTATTTAAGATATTTATTTAAAACTATTTAGTTTACTCAAAACTATCAATCCGTTATAAAAATAGTTAGTGATTAATTTTCTGTCGATCGACTCATCGTAGCAGCTCTATATATTTCATCCGCTTTTTTCTTCTGATGTACCTACTGTACATTTTAATCAAAACTGACATGCTTGGTTCTTCATACATTTTACCATTTTAAGGATTCTGTATATTTCTAATTATCCTTTAATAACTACACCTCACATGATGTTATCTGATATCGACTCAGTAGAGCTAGAAGTAGTTGTTGATGCTCAAAAAATGACTGTTTTCATATAAACACAACAACATTGAGCATGAACATGAAATGAGCCATTACCATCATGACATGTGTTTTAGTGCATGGCTGTGGAACAAAAGGCGGTTGTGTCGTCTCTCTGACCAACACATTTAAAACACAGTGAAAATCTGAACAGCGTGATAAGCCGACAGCTTTAAAGACCAGCAGATGTCAACAAAAAAGTGTGTGCTGCTCTGCCCTCTCAGCAGTTTTACCTTTATAACCTTAAGTACACCTCTGGATGTTTTTTGGTGCTCTGCTGATGTAACACTATGCACTTCTAACAGCGTGGAAATGATGGAGCAATACTGACTGCTGACGTCACCGAGTGCTGCTGTATGCATGTTCCACTTACTTAAGTGCACAATGTTGGCTCCAGAGAGGCGTGTCTAATCTGTCATAAAATTAGAATAACCTCCACGGACAGAAAACTCCTTTAACAACCTACATGTGGGACTTTTGTGTAGGCAATTGAGCTTGCTATTTCAGCAAGAAGTAACCAGAGATGTAAAGCTCTGCATGTGTCCTGTGTTTGAGAGGTTTGTGTATCTGTTGTCAACTCCCAGATAAGCCTCCCCAGATAAACTGGGGGAACTTGCATATAATTCCCTCTGAGGTTTTTGAGCAGGCCCAGCTCTGCTCTGCACAAAGCCTTAAGGCAGTATTATGTAATCCACCAGCTGGATCATCAGCCTATAGAGAAGCCACACCACACTGTGTCCGGACCTGAACTATATCTGGAAGCTCCTTTTTAATCGAACCAATTTTCACATAATCAATAAAGCTGTCTGAGTGAGTAATGTGAGCAATAAAATGTTCTTGTTGCCTTTGTCGCCACATCTTGAGGAAGTCTTAATGAGTTGACTGATTTCTCACAGTTGCAGCGCTGGCTCCATTAAGACAAAACATTGTCAAATTAACAGTAACAGCTGTTTGTCTGAGAACTCTCCACTCTGAAACTCTTGCTCTTTACAATATGTTTCTCTTAGCTGAGGGCTTATTTCTTTTTTCAAGATTGAGTTCCTGCTGTTTAAAGGAATAATTTTAATATTCTGGAAACTACAGTACACCTGCTTACCAAGAGGTTGATACACATAGAAGATATTTAAAGGTTTATTGTCGATGTAGTAATTAGTAATGGTTTGAGTTTTGATTATTCTATATATCTGCTTTATTTAGACTAGATTTTGACATTTTTCTTTTTTAACAAGAGCGAGAAAGGTAGCAGGAGCCAAGATTTCTCAGTTCTTTTTGCTTGATTGCTTGCAACTGATAAATAAACCTCATGAAAAATGGAAAGACTTTTGTATGAACAATGACTTCTTTTGCCTGCTACATTATATCCCCATCATGGAGTTTTTATTTTAATTATTGACAAACAGCCTAAAGCTGCAATGATTAGTCAATTAATTGATTTGGAGCCAACTATTACATTAAGCATCAACTATGTTTTATAATCAATTATTCATTTAGAGTCATTCTTCAACAACAACAACAACAACAACAACCACAACAAAAAAACTAAATTTTCTCAGATTCCAGCTTCTTAAATGTGAATATTTTCTGGTTTCTTTGGTCCGCTATGATAGTAAACTGAATATCTTTGGGTTGTGGACAAAGAAAGACATTTGATGACATCATCTTAAACTTTGGGAAACAGTGATCGACATTTTTCACCATTTTCTGATATTCATAGGGAAAATGATTGATAGATTAATCTAGAAATACTTAGTTGCGGCCCAAAAATGCTTCTGTCTTAAGTAGTGCTGAATAATTTAGCATAGCACAACATAAAGACTGAAACAGCTAACTTGGTTTGGTGCTGGTCAGGTAGCATACAGTGGGTTTGTTGAGAGTTTTTCTCTGTGGTAAGCTGAAAGATGCTAAAATATTTTGTAGAGCTGAAGGGATAATAGAGAGCCTCAGTGACGCCTGAACTTTCAAATTCTGTCCCAGAAGTTAGAAATCTTGTTTCAAAATCCCATTTATATTTGTAGCAATGTAAAGCCATCTTCAAACCATAGCCTTTCTCAAAAGTATGCCTTGTTGTTCACTCAATGCTTAGACAAGAACAAGCTGGTTTTTTTGTTTTTTGTGGAGGTAATTGAGCATTCAGAGCATGTTGAAACCTGGCCTTTGACTCGCAGGGAGCATTTTTTTTTTATTTTTTTTTTTACATCATATGCCTCTTTAAAACAAGCACAGCAACTTCCTAAATAGGAGTAAAAAGTGTTTTTGTTTGTGGACTATTTTCAGGCGTGGATTCTGTACGCTATTAACACCAGATTGGTGTGTGGAGCTCTGTAGCACAGTGTGATGAGCTCTTTCAGGCTTTCACACAACACATGTTAGTGGGAACAAATCATTGTTGGTTTTGGTGTTTTAATGGGGTTTATTGAGAATTTTATTTTTATTTTTTAAATACAGAATATCACCAGACTTATCCTTTTAGAGACTGACGTACTGTCCTCCCCACCACCTGTTCATCCACTCTGCTGCAGCTATGTTGGGAAAAAGGATCCCATACCTTCCTATGAAATTGACTCATTTATCATTTATCATACCTTGATATGCTGTGACATAACCCAGGACACCAGAACAGTCAAACATTTCCATCCTTCTCAACAACACAGCGGACCATTTCAAGACTGTCAAAAGAGAAATTTTCATTGCGAGCCTCGGCGTGCTTGCTTGATCCTATCCCGACCATCTGTTTTAACAGAGTATTAAATTGCTTAGAAGATGAAATGCCTGTGATTGTGAACTGTTCTGTGCACACTGGCGTGGCAGCTAGTTGTGAAAACAGCTGTTGTGAAACGTCTCCTAAATAAATGCAACCTCGACCTCATAACACTTATCAAACTTAAATTTAAAGTCCTTACTTTGTAATTAAAATAATTGAAACATTTAAGCAGCTCACTTCTTACATAATCTTCTCAGTAGTGTTTCAGAGATGTTTCAGCCTGGCTTTATGCTCTGAACCTGCTTTATTCACTGTTTTAAATGATTTCAGGATACAAACACAGGTCAAGAAACTCTTAGCCTTTGATCAGTGTTCATTTTGGCATCTGGCGTTAATTTATTTTGATAAAAATGCATAATAGTCATTTTGTTGTTCTTAGAGAAGACAAATGTTTATGTCTTCTAAGCTTGTGCTGTTTGCATGAAGAGCAATATTACAATATTTATAATGATGATGCAACCTTTTGTCTGTTTGTCACATTGAGCCTTATCTCAATAAAACTAGCCGTGGATGTTTGCAGTCCACAAGGAATCAATCCAACCCCTGACATTTTCCTTGATGCCATCAGGTCAAAATTTCAACTTGAGCACAAGTAATACGCTCGTAATTAATAAAGGTTACAGAGCACATTAAAGTTATTAATTAATTATTATATTTTTCCCTCTTGGACTCACATTTTCCTCTTGAGGCAACTTTAAGTCAAAATCTCAACTTTTCTCAAAATAAATTCCATAATTATGTAATCAGTCAGCCGCCTGGAAATTCAGCAATGTGAAGACATCAGCTTCAGCTCTGGGAACCAATGACATTTTTCATTGTTTTGTTACATTTTAACATACTAAAAGATTAATCATTATTTGTTTCCATACATTAAAACATTCTCATACCACATACTACCTAAATCATCAGCATGTTGTCAGTTGTTTTTAGTTAAAATGCTGTAAAAAAAAAAAAAAAAAAAACTAAAAGAAACACAATTTGCCCAAGAGACATTGGCCCTTTTAACCACAAGGACTTTTATGTACACTTTTTTATTTTGATAAAACTGGGTCACATGGAAATTAGGTCCCCTTTAAATGATGGCCCCATTAATGTTCTGTAAGTAGCCTTACATTAATATACAATGAAGTCTCAAATGTGTTTAATTCCAGTTTAATAATCATTAAGTCTTTTTGATTAAAACCAAATCAAATCAAACTTTTTGACATGTATCTCTTTCTCCAGGTGCTCATTTAGATGAATTAGTGACTGTATGTATGGGCTCGACAGTATTTGCTCCTCTCTTCCCTATTCAGCAGCTTTTAAATGTATTTTTCAAGGTCAGGCAGGTAGAGATTCTGCACTTTAACGTGAGCTAGACTGCTTTGCATTCAGGTCATCTGCCACAAACATATGACTCATCATTTGAATTATGGGCACCTTGTGTGAACAAAGAAGCAGTCTGGGGCAGCAGCAGCAGCAAGCAGGGTAAGCTTCTGCAAAAGTGTCTATCCATAATGCTGTGAGAAGGAAAGGAGGACACTGCACACTTTTGAAGGTCATTGCACTTCCAAAAATGGGGCCTCTCCAGAGCTGAAATTAATTAAGGTGCCTGTTTTAGAGGCATCGATGTGAGCCACTGCTGGAAAGACTAGTGATTCTCTATTCTTTACAGTCCAGTGTTGCAGAGTTATGACCCATGAACCAAAACTGACTGCAACACTATAAAACTTGACTGTAAGTAAAAAATCTGCTGCTGCTGCTGCTGCTGCTGGTATCTTACCGTCAGCCTTCACTGTTTCACTTATTAGAGAGGCAATAAATATTCTTTGCAATAATTAATACAACATAACATGAAACTTTAATGCTTCTGAGCTGTACACTTTGTACTTGTCCTCTTTTAAATGGTACCAAAAAAGTATGCACAGATTCTTGCCATGCTGTAAATAAAATGGTTTAAATATTTTTTTAAATGTCATAATCTGATTAAACATGTCTCACTGTTTTATGTGCAATACACAGAACAACGTACCAAATTTTATAGTCAACACAGTCCAGACAGTAAATGTTTGGACAGTTACACATATTTTGTTGTAGGGGCTCTGCACTTCGGCACATTCAATTTAAAATAAATTAAATTATACTACATAAAAGTGCTAAGGGTTTACGTCCCTTTCAACATATAGTGACCAAAGTTTAGGGGTTCAAACAATACTTTGGAAATGGCCGTGTCTCACGCACAGTTATATCAACACTGACGTGAATCCATACAAGTTAAAGCTGAGACCTGGCACTTCAATGTAGTGTCCATATTTATTTCAAATTGAATGTACTGAAGCAAAGAGCCTGAAGAACAAAAAAATGGGTAACTGTCAAAATACTCATTGTCTGAACTTCAGGACATGTTAGCACAACTTTATTGTTATAGGAACTTTCAAACACAGTGACATTGCAAAGGTGAAGAGGTACAAGAGATACATTAGAAGAACATTTTAAAACACAATAAAAGAAAAATCTAAGTCAATAAAAATTAAATAAAATCAGATTAGGGCTCCAACTAACAATTATCTCTGCTGTCGATTAATCTGTGGATAGTTTTCTCGATCTATAGATTAGTCTTTTGGTCCTGACATGCAAGATTATGTTTTACAAGCTGATCTTGATGTGTAAAAACAGTGAATTAACATTTGGATTTGTTCACTGAAACTTTGTTTTATTGAAGCAGCACAATAGCTTGTATCACTTGACAAGAAGGCTCTAGTAATTCCCGGTCCTGTCTGTGTGGAGTTTGCATGTTCTGTCCGTATTTGCATGGTTTGCCTCAGGGCACTTTCTTTCCATGTCCCTGGTGAACAGGAGACTAAAACGCCTGTGACTGTAAGTACGTCTCAGCGCTGTGACGGACTGTCCCGTGTGTTTCCCTGCCTTCTCCCCAGTGCATGCTGGGATGGTCTTAACTTACCAGTCAAATCACTGAACACCTGACTACACATCAGTACAGTACATCCATTAAAATCTAAGAGCTGAAAGAACAGTCTAACTGATGAGAGCAACCTTTACAGCAATGAAAGGTACTATTATATTTACCACATCAATATTAATAATCAACAAGACTAAGACTATTTAAGCACTGTTTCATTAAGCTACATTAACTTCATAATGACAATATTAACATGCTTATGTTTGCCTTTTTAGATTAGCGTGTTGGCAAAAGGGCTGGGCAATATGTCGATATTATATCAATACTGTGATATGAGGCTAGATATCATCTTAGAATTTGGATATCGTAATATTGTGATACAGAAGAAGTCTTCCTGGGTTTAAAGTCTGCATTATAGTAATTTGATGTCATTTTGAGAGCTTACCAGACTGTTATTATTTGCCTTTACCCACTTTGTCATTGTATCCAAATTACTGATGACTATTTATAAAAAAAATCTCATTGTGTAAATAATTTATGAAAGCACCAATAGTCATCCCTACAATATTGTTTCGATATCGATGTTGAGGTATTTGTTCAAAAAAATTTGGATATTTGATTTGATCTATATCGCCCAGCCCTAGTTGGCATAGGCTACTAATGTATGATAGATACCAGATTCAACTTTACTGTCACTGCATGCAATACGTATCAGTATGATGAAATGCAGTTAGTATCCAACCAGATGCAAACATATTGAGTGCCTAGTTTTATAACATAGGTGAATATTGTCTGTGTTGGTATTAGATATGGACAAAGTGAAATATAAATAAGATGCAACATTTGAAAATTAGTCTATAAAGTAGCACCAATGGTGTGTAAAAGAACGTCGGGCTGAAAAATAAAGCCATCGTGGTGAACTGCCAAAAACTGCAATTCCTCAAATGACCACTTGAGGCTGGCTCCAAAAGTGAGTCAATCCTTATAGACCACCATATAAAAATGTCCAATTTTACGGCAGAAATAAACATATTTATACAAAAAATGATCTTGGTCTTGATAGTTAATTTTTCATTCGTGACAATGTATGGGTGATTTTTACATGATTTCATTTTCATTTCAATTTTATTAAGGCTTAAACGAATGCATAATTAAGGGTGTGGTTGCATTGACTTACAGATGGGTGGCATCACAGACAAGTTACCACAGCCACAAAGTTGGTTAGGTAATGTAACCATGGCCTAATCCCACATTCAATGAGTGTAGACTAGGCCATAGCCATCGCTATTTCAGTGTGTTTTCAGTTCATGAAAATAAATTGTAACATTTTGGTTGCTCAAAAAAGTCTTGTTGAGCTTAGTTTTACTTAAAGACTCTCTAAAGAGTCAGTTATTCAGTTTTGTTCTGGTAAGTGCAATTTGTTTAAATGGTAAGCCTGTTTTTGCTTACCATTATAAAGGATGTTGCAAACTAACTAGCTATTCTAATAGCTTAATGACGCAAAACAAATAGTTTAGTACACTAGCATTACAGCTGGGTAAGGTCAATAAAGAGATATTGCTTATTATTACTGTTTCATGGGTGCACTTGCTGGAGAATGTTATGTAAATTAAATACTGATGGCTCAACAATTGCCAGTGGTGGTGGAGGGCAGTAACTGAGGCTGCCCTCTGTGGTAATCCCACCGAGACACTCTGATTAAGGGATTATTCCTGCGACTAATTTCAAAGGCTGGGATATCCCGACCGGAGCTATAGAAGAGGAAGTTGCATGGATAAAAAAAGTGGCATGCCAAGGACGAGGATGTATAAATGTAGTACACCCAAAGCTTGCTGGATAAGCACCAGACACTCACATTGTTTCCAACATGGATTTCTTTGTGTCCCTGATAATGGTCTTTTAAAATATTACAGCATCTGTCATTAGTAGGCCCAGTTTTTCCCAAGACAGGATGCCTCAAAGTCACAGAAAACCCTTATGAAGAAACGGAGGGTTTCGAAGCCTCAAACAATTTTCTGAAGTGCTCTAGAAAGCCATACAGTAACTTCACAGAAGCCTCGGAGGATGTATATCTCCAGGGGGATCAAATCTCCTGGCTTCATATTGCTCTGATTAAACAGTGAAAAGCCAGTAGACAGGACAGATGGTAGCGTGAAAATCTAGGACTTTCACAAAATTCCACACTAACGCTGTGGAAGCGTATGTTGACTTTCATTTAAAGCTCAGCCTGCTCACAGTAATGCTTTATCATGAGGGGAGAGGTACCACAAGAGCAGTGGATGTGTCTGATGTTGTTTTCATATACGTTGAATGCGATTAGAGCTGCAGCCATTGTTTCAGGTTCTGAAACTAGTTCATCTCAAAAGGAGGTCACTTCATTCTGAGACAGTCCATATGGGACTTCAGAGCATGGTCTGATTTGTCTGCTGTAAAGTGACAAAATCTTCTAACGTTTGCTCACTGCAGATAAGATCCATTTTGAGCGCTGGACTGCAGCTTTATTCTGGATCATTGCCATGGTAATACACACATCACATTCCTCTATGACATTGCAGTACCTTGCTATTGAAGCACCTGCTGGGTCTGGTTGTGACCTTTGATGTTCTAATTAAAGCAGAAAGGGGAAGATATTGTCACACATGCTCAAGAGCCTGCTCCGTGAATACAGTTTTATCCAGCTGGTTGAAGGCTAATGGACCTCTTTTATTAAATGAAAAGCACAGGGCTTAAGGTGCTTACTGTGAGCCACAGTGTGCCTCAACGACAGGGACCTTTGTTGCATGTCATTCCCTATCTGTCTCTCCCCTCGTTTCCTGTCATCTCTCTTCTGTCGACACTCTAATAAAAGCCCCCTAAAAAAAATTCAAGGAAACACCCTCCCTCCCTTAGATCCCACCCCTCTCTCTGCAGACACCCAGCCCAAGAGGAGTAGTGTCTGATGCAGCTGAAAGGATGAAAATCCTTGCAGCTTCCAAGCAGAGAATATGGCCGTTTGTTTGCACTTGACTGAATGAGAACAATTACATAAACCTCAATCCAGTGATCAACAATGACTATAATCAATGCACATTGCACTTTTCTTACTTTTAGGTCTCTAATAAGCACCAAAACAGATGTGGATAGCAGAGACTCACATATATCATTACATACTTCATCAGACGTCTGCATACATTGACGTATTCTACACATGTGCAGTTGGCACTCTTATCGAAACAAACATGTCAGTCGGTCATACATTTTGGCCTGCAAACATGTCTATGCCCGTGCAGTAGAGAATCTTCCAAATTATACCATATATATACGATATTATAATGTCACAAAATGCTGTCTTGCAAAATTCCAGTCAATAGCACAATTTAAGTGGCTAATGTTAGCCCAAGCAAGCACTGCTAAGTTTTCTGAGTAGTAACTAACATTATATCCAAGATAGTGGGGTGTGTTTCCAGAGTGTGAAAGACCTGACCCCGCACTCCTTATTTTGGAAAATGACAGTGACAATAAGCTATCATGTCACACCTTGGTACATCCATCTTTATATCCATCTTTGTCTATGGTTAGCGATGAAGATTAAAATAGGACTTTCAAGTATTAGTCAGAATTAGTTGAAGCATATTAAAAAATTGTAATTAATTTCTTTGAGTTTTACATTAGTTTGTAGGTCTGTTCAGGTCGACCGCATTTTGGATCTAATTATCATCTGGTTTATAAGATTGAGTCTGCCTGTGCTTATGTCCCAAAAAATAGTATTATTATCCAATATTTTGGATGTGTTGAAACCAAAATGAGAAGATTAGGAAATGTGCGTTTCATTGTCCCTCACAACTATTAATGTTGAAAGAAAATTTCTGAGTAATTATCCTCCTATGCAGCCGATCCATTACTCCAATCCAAATCTCAGCTCAGAAACTTTCTAGAAGTCACCCTCCCAGCATCCAAAAACAGAAATGCACCTTAAAATAAAAGCTGCCTGCTTGGATTTGACCTTAATTACTGTAGCACCAAAAACTGTGCTACAAAACAAATATTTGGGGCTTTGATTAAAATTGGGGTAAGAGGACAAAATTCATATGTATGTGTACTCTGGAAAGGATTATAATCACTTCATAGCGCACAGAGTGAATTAATTTTTCATGAGTTATTATGTATTCCATCATTAATCTGCATCTTTATTTCCTACAGTGTTTCTGATTGTCATCACATTTAATGCTACTGCTTAAAATATATTCACTGCTCAGAAATTAAATGGTCATTAATCTGCACACAATGCTCCATGTTTGTACAAATGAAAAGTTCAGTCATTTTGACTATGTGTGAAAACATTCCCTGGAGTGTAGGATTGATAACAGTGTGTGGGCAGGTGGACATTAACTCTGCTACACGCTCCTGTATTGGCAGTGTTTCCTTTCTCCTGTGCAGCATCCTACTTCTGCAATATGGCCTGAGGGAAGTCCTCATTTATAAAGCCCTGGAGGGGTTTGCTTGTTTCAAACAAAGCAAGTTTGTCCTTGAACCAGAGGACACGGCTATAAAGGTTTGTCCACTCAGAAGCTGAGGTATACCAATCGCTGAATGTTGATGTGGTTGATATTGAATTTCATAAAAGTGTAACAGTGTGAAAGCTGTCAATGCAGGCAAGGTAGGGTGTACCACACGGGTATACTCACCAAATTAATCCTTTATGTAGTCAAAAATCAAATCAATCAGAGTGATTCTAAATGTATCTTTGTCAAATTATGGTCATTAAATTAGTTTTCTATTTCTAAAATGAAGTAAAAATGTAAGACATCAGAAATGAGCATGCTGGCTAATGTTTATTTGATTGACAGTTAAGACATAGTGTTAACTAACTTGTACTAATAACTGCAGCTAACTAGTCAATAAAATAACAATATTTTGGTAGCAGTAATGTTACATCTAAGCGAACTGATTGCTCTTAATACTCTTAATACTTGCATGTACATTCTTAAGCTGATCAATGTGTTACTGCTGGTTTGCTAATTAGCTATCAGACATTAGCAGTTAGCTGCAGTACGACTCTAATAAAAGTCTACGAAGAGCACAAATGGATATAAACAAAACATGCAGATTTTCTTAAATGTATTTTCTCATATTTTTTTATTGGACTACTTATATATTGTTAATATACAGTGTATAGTGTAATTATTTTATTTATTTTTATGAACTAAATACAGAAATAGAAGGACTAAATACCCAGCTATCCATCAAATCAAAAGGGTTTGGTAGGCGCAATGGCAGAAACAATGACATGCAATACAAGGTTTCGTCAGACAATAAAAGAAAAAAGTGCATAATAGCGTTCAGGATTAAATAAATACTAAATTAATTTCAAACTAAGTGGAGCTGATATTGATTCATTTCAACAAAATTTGATGAGTATTTATTTGAATACCTTACATGACATTACTGAATTCACTGCCATGTTTGCTTGTTTTCAGAGTCAGTGATGAAATTAATTGTCACACTTGTGTTTTCCACACGGATGGTAACATTACTCAGTTTCTTCCAGTTGGACGCTCATATTTCCCACAGACTTAACATGAGGTGAACATGGGCGTGACCGAACAGCTGTGAGTTGCTGTCCATGGTGCTGAACTGACAGCTACACTTATCACAACTATCACCTGGGTGCCACTTATCCACAGTAACAGTAGCAGTGACAGTAGAATAAGTACACCTGCTGTTTCTAAACAGGCCAGCCCAACTAATTAATGTTTTACCACTTCGCCCCTGCCAGGACCTCAAATGCACCATGCAGGAAGTGAAGAACAGGTTCATCACTCCCTGACAAGAAGGTGGAAAGGCAATTATGGATATAATAAACGACACAGACCAGCAGGAAAGCTAACAAACCACACAGTTACTCTAAACAGTAACCACCATGGCTGAAGGTTGAAGCTTGATCAATACAACACAAATTCACATAATGCCAAATTAAATTAAATTTTAAATAATCTATGATGAAGAAAAGCAGCAAACATTTGTGAAGCTGAAAAAAGGGAACTGTTATCAAAATAGCTGCAGATTAATTGTCTATCAGTCGACTATTTAATAAATTGACTTGTTTATGTTCTAAATTCTTAATAAAACAATTACGAGAATGCTTAACATTACATTTAGATTCAAATGTGACTTTGATGTCATTGTTTGTTTAATTTACAAATTAGCAAGTTGAATGTATTTTTAAACATGAAAAACAATCATGAGGTAATTAAAAAAACAAAACATTTAATTTATAGTGCTTTTCAAGATAGTCAAAGATTCTTGACACAATTATTAAAAAGCAATATAGGTTTTTGATAACTGTCATTAAATCAATATTCCATGCCAGCCATAGTCTCATATAATGAACAAATGAAGGCCAGTAACAAATAGTCATGGAAATAAGAAAAATGGGGAACAAGAACGAAACCAGCTGCTCTGTAATACTGTGGTAAGATGGTAGTCATGATGTCATATCCACAGTCTTTAGTGGTGTCGCAGTTTTACTGTCTGCGTATCCTTTAATACATCTGTCACCAGCAGCTTCTCCAACACCACTTACTCTTCTAATTGTGTGTGTGTGTGTGTGTGTGTGTGTGTGTGTGTGTGTGTGTGTGTGTGTGTGTGTGTGTGTGTGTGTGTGTGTGTGTGTGTGTGTGTGTGCGAGTGTGTATACGTGTGAGAGTGTCGTGTGCAGGAGGAAGCCGGATCTACCCCCTAGATCTTTACAGCTGTGGGAGACATTTCTGTTTAATGAGGTCTAGCAAGGCTCTCCCCTCAATTACTATCTTTCAGCTCACAGTGTGTGTGTGTGTGTGTGTGTGTGTGTGTGTGTGTGTGTGTGTGTGTGTGTGTGTGTGTGTGTGTGTGTGTGTGTGTGTGTGTGTGTGTGTGTGTGTGTGTGTGTGTGTGTGTGTGTGTCTGTCCTCCCACTGCTCATCAAGTCATCATCAATTCATCAGCAGTCAGTGCAAACAGTCAGAGATGTCAACCTACTGCCAAGAGTCTTAACTCTGGAGGAGCAAATAGTGTTTGATTTATTGTATATTTCATCTCCAGGATGACCATTTGGTTCATGTTCAAACACAAAGCTCCCTGAAAGCCAAATTATATTTTCCCTTTAGTAGACAGGGAACAGCTTAGAGGTGACAAGAACTGAGGGGAGAATTATCATTATCTTAATCACCTTGGCAACCAGGACGCCTCATTGAAAAATACACTTAAAGTTACACTTAAAGGTGGGGTTTTAAAGACAAAAGTTTGAAGTCAAAAAAACCTATTTATTTAACTTATACTAACCCTTTACGCAGCCCCTCAGTTCAACCTCTGTCTGAAACAGGGCGTTTTAGATCCTGTCTCTTTAAGACCCCCCTCCCAATGACCCCACTCTGTTCTGATTGGCCAGCCCTCAAAAGCTGGCTAGACTTCGGCAGATTTATGCCGGCTACAGAGGCTGCGTCAACAAGCTATAGATATAGAACTTCACTTCTTTTTCTTTGCTTAAAATATCAGTTACTCAATGTTCACTTCACATGTTCGAGCTGAAATCCGATCAGAAAAATGTGAGTAGACAACGCAAACAACACGTAAAAAAAACGAAGCCCCATCAGCTTGTCATCATGGTAATAAAAATGGTGCAAACAAAGAGTTCAGAGCAGGTTAAAGCTCTGTGTTTTGACTTGAAGGCAGCATTTTTACCAAGGTTAGGAACTTTTAGCATGTTTCACACAGATATCCAACATCATGACAACATATAAACAGAGCCCAAAAAGCATGCTATATCCCCTTTAAATCATGTATGTCTTCTTGTTTTATTCACACAGTAAACACTTCACACCTCACTTTCCAAAGCACAGTGTGTTCAGGAGAAGTAGACTGCGTCCTCTTTTTTTCAGATGTGACTCCCAGCTGCCTGAAGGAAAATGGATTAAAACCTAACTGGCATCATTTTAAACACACACACACACACACACACACACACACACACACACACACACACACACACACACACACACACACACACACACACACACACACACACACACACACACACATAAGCTCTGTGCACAGCCCCAAACTCGTTCTAGCATACCAAGTGCTTCACCCGCCCCCTATTAACATACACTCACACACACAGTGGGGATCTCTCTTCTTGCAGAAGTCTATTATTAGCTGTTCAACCCAGAGACAAACTAATGACACTTTAGGATGAATCACCAGAGCTGCTGCCTCCAACTATCATTACACTCACCGCACAGCTACAGTAGACAGCCATGTAGGATGCTGGCGAGTGGCGACCACACAAGCACCCACACACACATACCATCAGTCTGCTTCAAGACCTGCAGCAGGTTTTGCCAAGTTCACATCCACGTACCACTGAGGCCCACGTGTCTGCAGGTTTTCATTTCAACACGAACAAAACCTGATTCAACTAACGCCTCTAAATCTGACATTTAACCTCAGATAACCAACTTCACTGCCCTGTTTTATTACTGTCGGGGTATTGGACCTTTATAGTTTATAGTCAAAATAGTCAAAGTCATCACAATCTTGTTAACTCATTCTTTGATGAAATATATGTGCAGACTTAATTCTGCACTTATTAATATTTTTGTAATTAAAATGGCTCACAAGTAGAGCTTTGTTGGTCAACAGAAAATTAATCACCAACTAATTTGATAATTAATCGTTTTAATCATACCTTAAGCAAAAATGCCAAATATGTGCTGGTTCCAGCTTCTCAAATAAAAAGATTTGCTGCTTTTCTCTGTTTTATATAACTCTACACTGAATATCTTTGGGTTGGTTAGACAATACAAGACGTTTGAAGACATCCTCTTGGGCTGTGGAAAATTACTATTACTAAAACTATTATCTTTATGAAATCACTATTATCTGACATTGTATGAACTATTTTATAAATAGGACAATGATGTCTGACAGATTTAAATAATAATCAGTATAAATTGCAATATAAATGTTGCCTAACTATTGAGCAGTAAGCAGCACAAGTAGGACAGCATGTATGCGCTGTTCACTTATTACATTTATCCAACGGTGACTGCAAATAAAAAACAGGAACCTGCTGGACAGTTTGTGTTGTAAAAAGCACTGTTATCAAACTGCCACATATAAAGAAGCCTAACTGAAACATGACTAGCCTGCTGCTTTATTCAGACTGACGACAAAACACCATCATTATTCTGTGCAAGGACGCCTGGGCTGTTGCTATGACAACTGATGTATATGATGTACAGAGGTGTCAAACAAACCAGACCAGACCTTGGCACATGTATGTTCTCACTGTGGACTGTGAGCTCAAATTCACAAAGAACACAGCATCAGCTGGCAGCAGATGATGTTAATGATGATACATGAGATCGAGTGTCAGCTCTCAATAAGAGTTGATACATGATCTGTTTTCCTTGTCATTCCTCAACAAGGAAAGGAGTCTGCACGTTTGACAGCGACCAAAAAACTGAGATCATTTTACTCATTAAAACACTTGAACTGAGACAGCATTGAAATCTGTGAGATCAGCTGGTAATAGGACCAAAGCCTGTCTGCCATGTTGAGTTGTGAGTTGGACATTGGAATAAAACGTGATGCAAAAATTCATCAATCACAAGATCATTCCTCATGATTTTGGTGACCCTCCAGCAGCCATATTGGGTATAGTTTCCCACACTGGTTGGCAAAATACCCAGATTTGTTAAGCTGCCACACAAACGAATCTCTTATCATTTTCATATTTCCATCTGCTCTGTATGATAGAACCCTTTATTAAAGATTTTCTGTATGAAAATAAGGACTCCAGTTTATATAAGTGGATGTTTTGGTTGGTTTTTTTTTTATCTCAGGGGCATATAATGAAATCAAAGAATTTAACATTTCTAACAATTCTCCCTTTTTGCTTCAGATTTGGTTTCTCAAAGGAGAACACAGGACGAGTGATTTACAGAGCAGATATGTATGTCGTAGTAGACAAAAAAAGGCTGTTTAATTTCACAATCTCCCAGTGGAAAGGCCTTCACTGTTTGGAGTGAGTAGCTCTTGAAGTACAGCAGGATACAGCAGTTAACTGAATGCGTCAGATAGTTTTATTAACATTTCATATGGTATGCTGCTCATCGAGTCGTAACTGCCATTGTAATGGTTGTGTTTATGCTTTCTATGCCAAAATAAGGTGATTGTATGTCCCTGAGTTGTAGCTTTATGCTTTATACTGTAGTTACTTGCAAATGTTGAAAGGTAAACCTAACAAGAGCCAATAAGGGATTCAATACTGGATCCTGATTCGATAGGTAGCTCGAAAACTCTGTCAGCTCTGCACATAAAACAGCAAATATAAGTGCCCCTCTTGACCTTGAAATCATCTGGGACGTACTAGCTCCTGGTAGGATCTCCTAAGATAAACTTCCACATGGAGAGGAGCCAGCGAGTGATTCATAGACTCCAACAGGCTCCAACAGGCCAAATGTACTGTATAAGACAACACCTCGGGCCAGAAAGGAGAGAGACGGATATTTCACACTGCAAGCTAAGGCAGTGAGCTAGAGTTATTTTGGTAAGTTTGGCTGTTTCTCAAAGCCAGATTGGACGGACTTTCAGCCAAACTTGGTCAGGAGTAGGAGCAACACTTACTGTACATTAGGAATCACACACCAACCTGACTGCTCTCATTCGTTTTGGAGAGCTCAAATAAACTCAGTCGTCATGCAATCACACATTTCTGTTTTGTTTCTTTTAGCTTTGCTCTACATCAGAAGGTTTGTAATTATGAGGGAGTGCACATAGTAATTAAAAGACATCATTAGATATTTGTTTATATTTTCCAGCAGTGGTGGAAAAACTCACAGCAATGTAGAAATATGACAAAGCTAAATATACTCATTTACAAGTAAAGAACCTGCATAATAAATATGCAATTGCATACATATTCTCATAAAATGTATTTAAAATACAAAACGTAAAAGTATTTATTGGGAAAATGGCCCCTTTCATGATGTTATATAATAGTGGATTTGGGCTTCATGTAACAATTATTTTCATCTGTCAATTATTGTTTTGATTAATCTACAGAAAATATTAAAAAATGTCAATAAGTGTTTCCTAAAGCCCAAGACAACGTCCTTGAATGTCTTATTTTATCCCAACTAACAGTCCACAACCCAAAGGTTATTATCATACAAGACTGCAGAAATTGTCTTCTTAAAAATGACTCAAAATGATTAATCAATTATCAAAATAACTGGAGATTAATTTAATAGCTGGTACCCGATCGATTAATCAATCTAATCTAATCAAGAGTGCAGTGAGAGGGCAAGCAGTCAAGAGCCAAACAAACAAGACACCGTGACAAAGACAATATGAACGTGGAGTGAACTGCTGCTGATTTGGATGTGGTTGCTCCAACAGGTAAAATATGTGACCACATCCTGCTCTCCGGTTTCTTATGTCATCAGTGAAAACACCTGACAGCACGCCTGACTGCATGTGCCCATCCTGCCACCAATATATGCTCTCCAACACAGCTGAAGTGTATTCTTAAAGGGCTGGTTTGACAATTTTTCTTAAAACAACAGTCAGGAGCCCAAATGATTATTGAAACAGGTTTTTCTTGCCATATAATTCCTCCTGTTCATACTGACCATTAGATCCCTTAATAAAGCACTTACAATTTAAGTGATGGGGACCAAAATCATATGTTTCAGCTGTCCAAATGAGTCAAATCAAATAGATATCTTTCAACATTAGTCTTTTTAATGCCAAAGTCAGTCTTTTTGTTGCTCATACTTCTACCGAAGCTCAACGGGGAAAAACAAAGAGGGAATTTGATGCTAAAAATATACTGTAAATGTTTCAGATATCCACTTGATATGACTAACTCAGGCTGCTGAAGCAGTTTTGCGGAAAAAGACACATGTGGACACACTGTGGATTTTGGCCCCATCACTTACATTGAAAACTTACTGGAAGGGGATCTTTTAAAAGTCCGTATGAACAGGAGGAATGATTATAGCAAGGAAAACCACTTTCAATGTTCATATGGACACCTGACAGCTGTTTTAAGACAGATTTGAATATTTTGAACCTGTCCTTTTACCGTGACGAGCATAATGTGCCTACAGGGTCTGACACATGTGCAAACTGGCCACTCAGTAAAGTCATTTTCAGACATACATGTCCCCTTGCCATTCGGTGCCCTAGATGAGTCCTTCCACCCTGCTCTTCCCAGCACAGTTTCTGCACCTATTTTGGATTCTAAACCAGGCCAGGCACAGAGCTCTCTCAGCCCGACTCGTCTCAGTTTTACTGTTTCTGACCAAGCGGCAACAACCTCCGTTTGAATTTGAAGCCAATGCAGATGTCCCTTAAAAAGCAGTACCACTGAGGGTTGCTAGATGCTGGCTCCAAAAAATCCCTAGCTACAATAGACTCCCATTCAAAAAGGGTTAACTTCTCCCATGAAATAAAAGTCAGTCTTTATGGTTCCTCTAAATCTCTAAATTCAGGCCCTCTAAAATCTGTGCTTGAAATTATAGTTCCGTTAATAAGATATAAAGATGAAAAGTAGTTTTGATGTCAGCCGTGTGGACTGACATTTTGCTCCCCGGCTCCGAAGTTCGCACTGAACCAGAATATTATCTCAATATTTTGGTAAGTTTAATGTTACTTGATAACGATATATATCATATTAGCACAAGTCTGCACCACTCAGTTTTCCCGCTAAGTTAGCGTTAAATTTGGTCCGTGTTCCACAGCGTGAAAGGAAACACCCCACACCCTGTTCTTTTGAAGGTCCTGACTGCAAACAGAAAAGATGGCACTGACCGTAAGCAGCAACTCGAGGGCCCACACCAAATATCCCCCTTAGCCCTGAACCCTCACAAACCTGGTAAGCACTTGAGTGCGAGAGGCAGCAAAGGCTCGAAATGGTATATAATTGTTCCCCTGGTATCCCCGTATCAAACATCACAGCACTGTGAACTTAATACCCTCAGGCATAGTCTGCACAAATGCAGACTAACAGAAAGTGTCTATAAAGGGCTCAAAAGGTCTGTGAGGGAGCCCTGATGCACTTCATGATTTGACAGTGGGGACAGCCCTAAGCCTTTCGCAGACTTAGCAGGAACATGCCTCTGTTAGTCCGTGAGTGTGGACATTGGGATCGGGCCAAGGCTTCAGACCGGCTCCAATCCAAACCAAAGGTGATGTCACGCCTGACTTCATCCATCTTTACATACAATCTGTGTTTCATCCACATCTCAAGACACCTGATTCTGAAGGATTTTATTCAGGGGATGTCAAATAAAATGAAGCACACATACATATCATATCATTTCTCATTGTTCAGTTCAGTATGGATTCAGCTTTTAAAATGCATCTGGAATTCCCTCTCTTGGTGAAAATGTCTTCATTCCTTTGCAGCCCCTTTAAATAAGATTTGGGTTAAAAACAGCAAAATGAAAACCACAAACAGCAGCTATACAGTTATTTCCCAAAACGCAGCATTTTTTAGTTTGTGACAATTACACCTGCCTTTTTATTTCAGAGTGCAACGATCTGTCTGACGATTGAGGCTAATAACGTAACCGGTGAGGCTATTTTTAGCCTGCATGAAGATGCGCTCAGCAGTGATGGCGATGGCTTCCTCCCCCTCCTACACTATGATGACGTCCTGCTATTACGCAAAACCAGGGGTTCACCTTTTTGTAGACCTCCAGCGCTGTCACTGCTGGCGCAAATTTATGCAACGAAATCTGAGACGATGCACAGATGTAATGCACAGATGTCAGCTTAAGCTTTTAATTCAGCAAACATTTAAAGTATAAACTTGATGTTGGACACACCCAGCATGACATGAGGTAGCGGGCATCCCGGCTCATCTGATCCGGACCCAGCCGAGGTCGCTACCTGCTCACCTCCACAAAGCTCCACACAAAAAAAACCCTCCATTACTTTAACCCCACAGACATTTATGCGCTTCAGTGAGTTCACTACATGCACTAACGCACGGAAACAACAACATGCCACAACAGAAAAGGGACACTTAACTATTTGTAGAGGAACTGGAGACACAGGTCGAGGCATTCCCCCTCCACCTCGTCCTCGGTCACCATGTCCGACAAGGGGCGCGTCGGCACCGGGTCGGTCTCCTGCAGAGGCATTCTCATCTCCCGGAGAAGGAGCTCCAGGAACCGTCGGAAGTTTTTCTCCTCTGCTGCAGAGCCGGCCATCATTTCTCATTCCTGGACAGACAGAGACAGCTCCACACGTCAGTACACTAACTTGCCGGGCTGAGAGAGAAGAGTCAGAAGCTGAGTGGTTGGACTGTCAGTGCGGGTCCAAACTACCTGAATGAATGTGGACTACCGGAGGAGCGGAGGCTGTTGGAGACCGGTGCGTCTGAGAGCAGCAGACCGGGCTGGAAGAGCGGATATACTACTGAGGCTGGACTGAACCCCATTCAGAACAGAGCAGAGCGGGAGCGCGCACCGCGTTATCAGGGATTTCGGATGATCAGAGGGGCGGTGACGTCAGAGAGGACGGTTCACATTTAGGTCATGAACGCGCACGCAGCACTGCCTCCGCTCCTCTGACGTCAGAGTGCTTTTTGTGGACAAGACGAAGATGAAGATGAAGAAAGATGACGCCTCCAGCAGAACTTAACATATAAAACTTTATAATAAATGTATAAGGGAAATAATGCAATGGGACATAATTTGTAGGCTAATATATAGGTTATTGTCACCTGCCACTTCATTACACCTGTGCAATCTAGCTAATTCAATCTAATAAAACAACTCTGCCATAAATTAGCCTATACTTTTTTGAAGCTAATACATTTTAATTTGTTGTTGATATTGTCAATAAAGTGATAATTCTACTCTATATTTATTACTGATGTAGCACATACTAAGTGGTTGTGGCATACTGAGGTGCATTATAGTGACTGGTGTTCCTCATATTTTGCCTCAATCATGTATGTTAATAGAGTGGACACAAATATTAGGACCACCAGTCAATATAATGCACCCTCCATCACCCACTACGGCCTCAATAATAAACATAGAAGTTTGAAGTAGAATCATCAACATTCCAACAATGTCAAGAAAAACAGAAAATGTATAAACTTCATAAATGTACAGTTGTATTGGATTGCATTAGATTGCACAGACAGAGAGGTCAGTGAGTGTATATAGCTACATACAGACATAAAGATATACAATATATATATGATTAATATATGTCAATCTTGAAGTCATTTTCATGCTATTTTGTTTCATTAACTCTTGATACTTTGACAACATTGTTGTTATGACATTCTTGCCAATAAAGCACATTTTTGGTTTACTAAATTTGGATTTAGTAAACCTACTTCTGTATTCACATTGGTATAAACAATTTCGATTATTGTGCGCTGGATGTCTCTGAAAATAGTCTATTGGACGTGTTATCCAGTTAATTTAGTTATTTTACATTATAGACTAAATGTTGACCCTTTTTGTTCCTTCTGTCACTACTCAGACAATAAGATAACTCTGCTTTATTTTTTAGGACTGTACCTTTTAATTAGACATTTTGGTGGGCTATGACCTTTCTTAAGCTGAAAAATTTGACACTCAACTCAACTTGAATGTTTTTTTTTTTCAGAAAATGTATCTTTAACTCTACAAAAAGATCTAAAATTCTAAACATCAACTCACCGGCCACTTCATTAGGAACACCAGTACAATCTAATAATCAATTAAAATAAGTTCAACGTTTATGAAGCGTAATATTTTCAGTTTTTTTGAGACTGTCAGAAAGGTGATGATTCTACTTTATGTTTATTATTGAGGTCATAGTGGATCGTGGAGGTGCACTGAGGTGCATTATATTGAATGGTGTTCCTAATATTTTGTCCACTCCATTAACATACACAAGGGAGTCAAAATATTAGGTACACTTTTCAATATAATGCACGAAAGTACACCATCACCATCCAACTAATGATACTTAATTATTAATCTTTACTGTACCACTTATTATGGTTTATTTATCCCTCTTCATGTGTATTATTTGATTTGTATTGATCGTAAAAAGCTTCTTACCCTCACCATTTTTTTTGTGATAATTTAATTCCCTGACATTTTGTGTCCTCTGTTTGTTCTTCATACTTGTTTATATGCTATTGTTTTTTGACTGTTTTCAGTAGCGTTGTCTGGTATACCTAAGTACATGCTGTTAATGTGGTGATTATAGCTTCCACTAAATGTATAGATTGTAATATATGTGTATGTTTTATTTCAGCAGGAAGATATTTATGGTAACTGGTCACGTCACCAGTCTTGTCTAAATGCTTTTTGGTGCAGTGTTGAACATCTTGAATAACTGATGAGGAGCATGATGGCTTGAAACGGCTCATCAAATGAATGTGCATGTAGATGTGATGCCGCTGCTGTTTTTTCCTTTTCTTTTTTTTCCCATTTTTCTGGTCACACATGTCTGGAAACTATTTAGATGTCCACTCCTTTTCCTTCATTCAAATATAAACTGTATTTACACAGTAGCTAATTTTAACAACGGTTATACTAACAGTGGTGGAAGAAGCACTCAGATCCTTTATTTAAGTAAAAGTACCAATACAACCCATTACGACAAAAAGGCTTTCATGAAAAATCCTACATACAGTATTAGCAGCAAAATGTACTTTAAGTATTACAGTAAAAGTACATAAGTATTATGAGCTTGATGTAGTTAAAGTATTACAGTAAAAGTAGTGGTTTGGTCCCAGTGACTGATATATTATTATATATGACATCATTAGATTATTAATACTGAGACATCAGTGTTAGAGTAGCATGTTACTTGCTCATGTGGGAATGTTGGGTCTCTTTAAATTAAATTAAAGAGTATGGTTTAGACCTGCTCTATGTGTAAAGTGCCTTGAGATGACTTTTGTTGTGATTTGGCGCTATATAAATAAAGATTGATTGATTGATTGATACTGTTGTAGCTGCTGGAGGTGGAGCTAGTTTGAACTACTTTATATACAGTTAGATAGTTTAGACCAGTGGTTCCCAACCTAGGGGTTTGGCTCCTCCAAAGGGTCAGCAGGTAAATCTGAGGGGTCGTAAGGTGATTAATGGGAGAGGAAAGAAGAAAAAATAAAGTTGTGATTCACAAATCTGTTTTCTGTTTTTGGACTTTTTCTCAAATCTTTGATTTTTGGTGAAATATTGGATCATTTGAACATTTATTGAATCATTAGTTGCAGAGTTTGACACTCAAAGACTGTTTTCACATCTGCTGAAAGAAGAGAGTTTCATGCTTACCAAAAAACCAAGTTTAAGTGGTGAGCGTACAGGCAAAATTCATGACATCACAACTTGTTGGACAGTCATGATCAATTATTGAACTTACAGTGATGTAGCAACATAGGCCTCTACAAACACTGAGTGCATTTATATTTTTCAATGTGGGAGAAGGAGAAAATGTAATTTTAAGAATGTATAACTAAGTAATTGTACTGGTTTGTGAAAGAAACATTAAACATAAATTATTATTCAAATCAGGCATTTTTATATCTTAAAACATGTCTGGAGGGAATCTTTGACTAAATTTCACCCTTTTCTCAACAATCTGCAGGTGTATGCAGGAACTGATCCTGTTCCTATTACCAGTTTTCTTTCCTCAGATGAACATGGAGCTTTTGAAGGTGAGCTTGCCCTCATTCTTCCAGTTGTTTTTAACCTTGTTTTTTGTCCTGCTGGAAAGAACTTAAAGTAAACTGTGTAATAGCAGAAAGAGGCCTCTGGTTTCAAAGATACAGACATGAAGGCCTATATAAATATTCTGTTTTGGTCTGATGTGTTTTTTCCACATAAAAGATATTCAATTACCTTTTGCGAATTCTTGAAATTAGATGTGTTATTTCTCCCTTGTTGAAAAAAGCTACAAAAAGAGACTGAAATATTGACATCTTAGTAGTATCAATATAGAAAAGTTTTTTAAAAAAATCATACAACTTGAGTTAAATTCATCATAATTGTGTGCATTGCACTTTTAAATTGTATAATAAACAGCATACAACTAAAATATAAATGATCAAAATTCTGGCATTGAAATAAAATGCATTTATAATAATTTAGTATTGTATGGGTAAATGTACATAAAGTGTAGCCTGTTTAAATATATATATATTTAACAATAACAAATTATATGTATGTATATCTACATGTATAGATATATAGGCTACATGTTATTGCACATTTTGTATTTGAAACTTTATACTGTAGGAAGTGTGGATGTTTTAGTGTTGTGGGTTTATGCAAAATTGTCCAGACTGACTGTATTGTTCAGCTTGTTGATATGAAGCTTAGATGAGGCTTCAACAGTCTGAGTTAGTCAAATCAAGGTGGATATCTGCCACATTTACAGTTACAGTATCATCACTTACATTGTGTATTATGAACAAGAGGAATTTGGGCACCTGACTGTTATTTTAATAATACTAATAATAAGTTAAATTTATATAGTACCTTTCACAAAATCCAATGACGCTTTACAGAGGAAAAAAACAAAACTAACAAAAAAACAACAAATGAATAAATCAAACAAAATCGATCAAAACAAGACTATGCAGATGTGGATGAAGAGAAATGTTCATTGAAAAGAAACTTTTTTAACTGAGACTTGAATTTTTTTAAGACAAGACCTTGTGAACACTTTGTGCACCTGTCCGTTGATGCCACCACTCCATGAGGTAAATATTGCATGTCGGACATTTTAGTGTACGGACCAGGAAGCAGGCTTGGTGCGTCGTTGTTTTCAGTCCCAAGGTTTTTTTCCATCATGAAGGAAGCAAACATGTCTGTCCCCATGAGTGTAGGGGATCTGCTTCAGGCGGACCTCCAGGAGGACTCTGCGTACCGGGACGATGGCCTGTGTGTGGTCGGTATTTTCGGTAAGAGCAACATGCAGGCGGGCCCGCTGAAGGACTCTCTGATAAACAGTCTGGCGGACAAACACATCTTCACCCTGTTTGGGGTTGCAGAGGAGGAGGACGGCGGCTCCGCGGACTGCAGCAGCCACATCCAGGCTCTTTACAGCCAGGAGGACCGGGTGTTGTACCTACTGCTCTCTTCCGTGTGCGACAGCCGCCAGCTCCTGCGGGCCTGCCGGTCTCTGAGCGCCAGTACCAGCCACTCCGACGTCCACGACTTCTGGAAAGGCCTGGACCGACAGCACTGCCTCCACTTGCTCTACATGTTCTCGGTGTGCCACGTCCTCCTGCTCGTCCATCCAAACCAGACTTTTGATGTGAGCTACGACCGGCTCTTCAGAGCCCTGGACGCCCTGCGGCAGAAGGTCCTGCCACTGATCCGGGCTGCCATCAAAGACTGCCCGGTGTCCAAAGAGTGGAAGCTGAACTGTCGGCCCTGCCCTCCACGCCTTCTCTTCGTCTTCCAGATGAATGGGACTCTGAAGGTGAAGTTTCTGATTTAATGTCCTGAAATATTCACATTACACTTTATAAGCAGGTGTGCATGTTTTCTATTCTTTTGACAGGGGCCCCCAGACACTCAGGGGCCCCAAAAGCCCACATTTTGACTGTGTTCAATTATCTATCAATCAATCAATCAATCCGTTTTTATTAATAATGTGCCAAATTACAACAAAAGTTAACTCAAGGCACTTTTCACATAGAGTAAGTCTAGACCATACTCTTTAAATTAATTCAAAGAGACCCAATGTTCCCCCATGAGCAAACACTTGGCAACAGCAGCAAAGAAAAACTCCCTTTTAACGGGAAGGAACCTCAAGCAGAACCGGGCTCTAAGTTGGGTAGTATTTGTCTTGACTGGTTGGGGTTGAGAGAGAAGAGGGAGAGGGGAGAGAGAGGCACAGTAACAACAATTACTAAACTAAGAGGGTGCTTAAAGTAGCAGTTCTCAACCTGGGGTCCGGGGACCTCCAGGGGTCCATGAGGTGGTTCCTGGATTCCCCAGAAAAATGGGGAACATTTTAATTTCACTATTATTTGACTAGAAGTTAGTCCAGTGAGAGAATCTATAAGAATAATTATTATATTCACACTCTTAATCTGCCAATCTACAGTATAGACAGTCATAGAATAGCTAAATATTATCAGATGGGGATCTCTGACACTACACCTTATCAAATACAGGTCAGCAGCCCGATGCAGCAACCAAAAGTGGTTGAGACTCACTTCACAATTTTTCAATTCTGTCTTAAAACAACAGTCAGGTCCCGCTTGTGTTGTTATGTGGCAGTGTGGCAAAATATATGTGTGTAAAGAGAATAAGAATTAAGCAGAGCCGACAAACACAAATATTTGTTTATATCTTATAACACACAGCACAGCAAAATCTTGTCACATACTGTAAGTCACGGCCCTGAATGTGCCTAAAGATATTATTACATAAACTGCTGCGTATGCATTAAGCCGTCACACAATAGATTAGTCAGCGAGTTTCATATTAACGTCTTTTCTCTTTGTTACTCTGAAGGTCTCTGGAAATGGTTCAGAGTCTGGAGGAAACCCTGACAAGCCCAAAAAGCACTCTCCCAGGAGGAGGCTGCAGCACGCCCTGGAGGACCAAATTTATCGTATCTTTCGTAAAAGCAGAGTTCTGACCAACCAAAGCAGCAACTGCTTGTTCACCGTGCCCGCCAACCAAGCGTTCGTTTACGTGATCCCAGCGGTAGATGAGGATCCTGTGGGGGCCTTGCTTGGCCAGCTGCGATCCAACTGCATCTTGTGTGACCAAGAGTCCACCACGTTGGTGTCAGGACCGAGACGTTACCAGCAGATGCGACGTTCTGCTCGGCAGCCCAGCTTCATCGGAGACTCAGGCAGCATGTCAATGGGCGGTCAGCTGGTGGACTGCAGCTTGAAGGAATTCCTCTGGCAGCATGTAGAGCTTGTGCTCACCAAGAAAGGCTTTGACGACAGTGTTGGCCGCAACCCACAACCTTCACACTTTGAGCTGCCAACCTATTCGAAATGGGTTCAGGTGGCATCCAGACTCCACCAAGTCCTTATTAGCAACACAGATGAAGAAATATCTGAGCTAGTCGTGAAAGTGCAAAGCCAGCTGAAGGTTTTGGAGGGCTTTCTTGATGCCGACACAAAGTTCTCTGAGAACAGATGCCAGAAAGCTCTGCCACTGGCTCACAGCGCTTACCAGTCTAACCTTCCCCATAACTACACCACGACGGTGCACAAAAACCAGCTGGCGCAAGCACTGCGAGTGTACAGCCAGCACGCCCGCGGTGTGGCTTTCCAGCGCTACGCCCTGCAGGTTCATGAGGACTGCTACAAGTTCTGGAGCAATGGCCACCAACTCTGCGAGGAGCGAAGCCTCTCTGACCAACACTGTGTTCACAAGTTCCACCTTCTGCCTCAACCAGGTCAACACACTGCTGTCTGTCCCTCTGCTGTACTGCATCTGGTCAATTTAACATGTATGGGTAGTGGAATGTAAAATTAGATATAAAAGAACATACTGTTAGCATCTGCACACTAAAATCTTCTAGAATCATGTTTCTTTTAACAGTAGAGCTGCAACAATAAGTCAATTACATAATAGACAGAAAATTAATTGTCAACTATTTTGATAATAGAATGATCATTTTGAGTCATTTTTTAAAGAAGAAAATGTCCAAATTATCTGGTTCCAGCTACTCAAAAGGGATTTCTTTAGTCCTCTATGACATTCTGAATATCTTTGGGTTGTGGACTGTTGGTCAGGACAAAATAAGATATTTGGGGACGTCCCTTTCGGAAACAGTGATTGACATTTTTCACAATTTTCTGACATTTTATAGATAAAAACAACTAATGAATTAATCGAGAAAATAATTAACAGATTAATTGATAATGAAAATAACCATTGGTTTCAGCCCTAATTAACTTTTAATTGCAATTAGCTTCAGGCAAACATACACTGAGTGAAACACAGTAGTAAAAGACAGATAACCTTGATGGGTGTAACATTGTGCTTCTTTCTCATTCTAATAAACACAAAACACAGAGAGAGAAAAGAGAAAACGTCTTTTATGAACAAACACAGGCAGTTCTCTGTGTATTCATGTTTCTATTTGGATATTTTATTTACATATATTCAAAGGGAGTGAGGAGAGAATCAGTAACACAGACACATCAATTCTGCCTCTCATTTCTGTAGGAGAGAAGCCGGACATGGATCGCAACCCTCCCATCCTGAACCACAACAGTAGGGGGCGCTCTACCAGCTCGTGTAACTGTGGGAGGAAACAGGCTCCTCGTGAGGATCCGTTCGACATCCAGGCTGCTAACCATGACTTCTACCAGGTGAGCAATCACATGACTCTCTCCTCTTTGGACTGTTGTCAGATATCACATGTGCAACTCGTACATTGCTGATCTGACTCTTCTATTTGTCTCATTTCTCGAATTTTCTGCACTTCCTGGAGTTCACCTGTCAGTTAAAGCAGCAGAAGTGTGTTTCTGGCACTCTTTTCTTTGTTTATAGAGAGCTGCAGTATATTAATTTGATACATGATACAAATCAAGGCACCTCATTGATGCAAATATCATGTAAATCCAATATTTCCATAAAAGAAGACTCCCACAATGGCCTGATACACTGAGAGATATTAAAGAGCTACCATTTTATAAACACAATAGAAACATCTCTGGCAGTTTCACAGTAAATATTGTCACATTGCATAAACCAGCTTTAAAATCAATATTAGCCTGAATATAAGATGGTATTTTGTTCTTAAAGTGACATTTTAAAAAGCATGGGTCATCTTACATTGTTTGAAGTGAGTTTTGTAGAGTCAGTTAGCCTTGAAAGTGTTTTGTTAGCTCAGTTTAATCTGCAGGAATTTCTGAAGGCTTGTGTTTTTCTGCCACGGAGGAAATAAAATCATGACTAGTGAACACCAGTCGAAAGCGTCTTCTGATGTCTTTACTGCAGAAATGAAATTACTGCTGTCACAGAGTTCGAAAAGACAGACAGTCTGCTGGCAGAGAAAGTAATTTAGACCGCCTCCAAGAGCCTGACAGCAGAGAGTGTGATTATGTGACTGATAGACAAGCTAACATCACATAAGTATGGGATTTACATTCTGTTTCAAAGGTATTATTTCACTTTTATGATAGAAAAGTCAAAAGCAGCTGGGGGATCATTATAGTCAGGTTAATACAGGTTTACTGTTTCTGTTAGACATGCTCTATAACAGCGCTCTTCCTGAACAGATGCTGGAGGAGAAATGCTGCGGGAAGCTGGAGAGGATTGAGTTCCCGGTGTTCCAGCCCAGTACTCCAGACCCAGCTCCGGCCTCCAACCAAGCCCAACGACTTCCATCTGAGGCCTCGGGTTCTGGTGAGCCAGAGAGGTTGAAGGAGCCAAGCACTGCCCAGAGCCACACACCTGGAGACACAAGCCTCAGCCTGGCTCTCAGTCTGGGCCAGTCCACTGACAGCCTGGGGCCTTACGGGGACGGGGAGGGGACTGAAACTCAAGTTCAGCAAAAGAGGCCAAGTCTGGTCGACCGTCAGCCCTCCACTGTGGAGTATCTCCCTGGTATGATGCACTCTGGCTGCCCCAAAGGCCTGCTTCCCAAGTTCTCCAGCTGGTCCCTGGTCAAACTGGGCCCAGCCAAGTCATACAACTGCCACACTGGTCTGGAGCAGCCAGGTTTCCTACCCGGGTCTTCCTTCTTATTGCCATGGGACTTGGTGATCCGCTCTCGGTCAGAGGAGGATACAGTACTGGGAGAGCCTCTTGATGGAAGCACCTCCTCATGGCCAGCCCCCAACAAGAGCCTCGTGGGGAAGCGAGGGAGCACCGGAGGGCTCGGCAGGAGTCGCAGGAGGGACGACATGGCTCGGGTCTTTGTGGGTTTTGAGTATGAAGACAGCAGAGGACGACGCTTCATCAGTTCCGGGCCTGATAAAATAGTGAAGGTGTTGGGGCCGGGGGGCGCCAAGGATCCCGCTACCAGGGTGCTAAATACAGACATGCCGCTGTACATCCCCTCTCCTTCCCAGGGCCGCGGACTGAAGGCTCACTACGCCCAGCTGACTCGCCTTTTTATTGTCGTGCCTGACGCCCAGCTTGAGGTTACACTCAACCCTCAGGTAAGCAACAGAAATAACCCCTACTCCTTATAATATTATTGTTATTTGGATAAGATAATATCAAAGAATGTACAAAAATGTGCGATATTTATACAAAAATTTATACAAAAAGCCTTTTCCGCTTTTTTTATACATACATGCACAAGAATTCAAAACAGAGCGGTAGTCTTTATAACATCTGTTCACATCAGGGTTATAAATTTGCTCCATTTACTCCACATTTGATCAAATTTATCTTCTTTCTTTTTAACTTACAAGTATTGCAAAGTCAAGCAGCGAAGAAATAGTCAGCAATTTAGCTAATTATGTATGAGCGGCTCATAATTTCTGCAGTAATGAGTCTCTATAGATTGCGGTCGAAACCTCATGGGAGTTTTTACATTTATTTTGCATTTATCATTAGTGCTGTTTGTTGGAGACAGTAATGCTGTTGGCTTCCTTCGTCATTTAAAAACAGAAGTTACATTTGGCCAGAGCCCACCGGAGCTCAGCTTCGTCTCCCTCAGTATCACAGCGTTGCCAGCTCTCAGTCATTTTGCGGGAAACATCCACTTTCAGACCCTAGTCTCATGCTGACTAAACAAATATGCGTTTCATTGATTTTCTTGAATAGCTCACAGCAGCAGGATCAATATGTGTGTCTCCAAACTGGTAGAGGGGCTTTGTGCAATTTATGCATGGGGTACAACAGCGGTTACTTCATTAATGATTTAGATTTAATGATACGGCACTGAGATCTTAAAACAGGTGAGTTGGAACACAGATTCAAGTTAATACAGTGAAATCATTGGTAGGAAAAAATAGCTGGATGGGATGAGTCACTTAAACAGTTTAAGGTTGATTTTTCTTAACAGAATCTCTGTAAACAGCAGTGTCATCTGACCCCAAAAAACAAAAAAAAATTTATCCTGCACTCGCAGCAAAAAAGCAGCAGTACATGGTGGAGACATTGGTTTTGTCCCGGTCTGGCCTTTCAGGCTGCCCTTCTTATTTTTGGAGGTTTCCACACACTTCCAAAACCAAACCTAAATAGTTGTCTACATGCCTATATATATATATATTTGGGCTGGTGGATCATTGTTTTGTTCCCCTAAATGTATCTAAAAAGGGTAACTTCACCCAAATTACAAATGTATGAGTAAATATGAATAAAATGACAACAGAAGCTAATGGCGTACAATGCAGCATGAACCGTGACATAATCACATAGGCTGATAACAGTATCCGATCTGGTGGCATCATCAGTAATGTCTGTTGTTTGTTTGTTTTCAGGTTCAGCCTGGTCCTCCTCCCTGTCCAGTTTTCCACCCAGAGCAGACAGACTTAGTGTTGCCTCCTGATGGTCTCTGGGTGCTGCGGTTCCCCTGTTCCTACTTGACAGATCGCGGCCCCTGTTACCCCCCCAAAGAGAACCAGCCCCTCAACAACTACAAGGTGCTGCGAGGTATCCTGAAGGCCACGACTGCTAATCCTCCTCCACAGTGAACTTTAATCCTTTTACTGAAGGACTTAACTTTCCTGCACTCAGTCATATTTGTTTACACCCCCTGACACAGGCTGAGAAAATGTTGATTTTTTTTGTTGCTTTGCTGCCAGCAGGGTCAGTCCGTGACCCTCCCCCCAGACATCTTGTCTCGCTTCAATGTCAAAATCTCCCCAAGTGTGTTAGAAACGAATGGCTGCACATGGATAAACATGGTCCCCACAGACTGAATCCTATTGATTTTGATGACCTCCTGACTTTTCTGTTTACTGAACATTTTCATGATTCCCAGAGCAACAATCCATCCTGTAGTGCCATCCTGAGGTTAAACTTTACATTTGTAACTCTGAGAATAGCAAAAAATCACCAGTATAGCCTTTGTTCTTAGTCTGCTTGAGGATTTAAGGATGAAATTAACATCATAGCCTGTAACAGACTGCTAAGATCCTGGTTTAGGCTCTGCTGGGACATCATAAGCGTCTTTGTCTGACTGTTGATTCTTGTGATCCCTTGTTGGCAACTGATAGATTGATCAAGTTAAGTCAGTGTAAGAGGAAGTTCGTGAGAGAAAGAGCTGTCTGATTAGCTCCAGCCAGGAGGTGATTTCACCTATTTTAGTATCTTAACGTCTACTCCACAAGCAGAAGACATCACGCTGACATGTTGACAGTCAGGGCAAAGCAAAGAAAAACATAAGTGTGCCAGCTGCCACTTGTTAGCAGCGTGGATCTAGGAAGGGTGATGTTGGTCAGTCCACCACTTCCGTCCAGGCTAAAATATCTTTACAACTATTGGATGGATTGCCATGAAACTGTTACACATTAATGGTGCCCAGACGATTAGTTGTAATAACTAAAAACTAACTAAAATTTCAGTTTCTTCAATGACCTGCAAAAACAAACAATCATTTTCAGCTGCCCTTTGTGTTCAGTGCCAATAAGTAAATATTGACATGCTAACACTAAACTAAGATGGTGACCATGATAAATATCGTACCTGCTGATTAACAGCATTTTAACATTGTGAGCATGATGGCAGACTGTGTTAGCTACATGACTGTAGACTTTTGTAGGGTGCTAAAGCCAAAGATAAGATTAATTAGTTTGTGCAAATGATTGTGAAGTTATTTCCTCTCGCAAGTTCAAAATGAATGTGTGTGCTGGCCGACTGTCAGCTGTAGAGTTTGGATTGTGTTCAAGAACAACTTTAAAAAAACAAAAACAACGGTTATTTATTGTCAGTACAAGGTTTTTGTTGTCTGATTGGTGCATAAGGGATTTTGGGCCAAACACCCACATTACGCCTTTCATCAAAGGCCGTGTCCATTTGCTGAATTTAAGTTGCACAGAACAATAGACCTACTGTAAGACGGGTTAAAGATGGTGGCTGGCACTAGAAGCAGTTTGTTTGGGACCATGTATATTTCCTTTCTTGTTTCTCCTTCCTCTTTTTCATCTTGGTAGAAATGTTTGATATGAGTGTGACTCCTTCAAGTTACAGTTGTGGCACATTAGAGCAATTATGACCTTCTCATCATTTTTGATAATTTGACAAAGAAATGTCGGCAGCAGTGCACTTAAGCAGCCATTGAAGCAGAAGGTGAGAGTCAATTATTAGGCGGAACTATATTTTGTATCATGTGCACAAAGGCACAGTATTATCTGAAACGTATCATTGATCCACATCCTACTGTAACACTGATTACTAGAACCAGTGTGTATGATTTAGTGGCATCTAGTGGTGAGGTTGCAGGCTGCAGCCAGCTGAATATCCCTCCCAATCCACCTCCCCTTCCATGTGTGTGGGAGACCCTACAGTGTTCATTAAACTCGTGAAAAAATTGAAAAGCCTTATCTAGAGTCAGTGTTTGGTTTGTCTGGTAATGACCACTGTAGAAACATGGCGGTGTATAATGGTGGCCTTGTTGAACTCTGAGGTAACAAAAACACAATGACTCTTATTTTCAGGTGATTAAACACTAATTGAAATATACTTATGAGTATTATATTCCATTTCTGCCAAGTCTGTTCTGCTAGATGCCACTAAATCTCACACATTAGTCCTTTAAACATACTTAACACACTGAGAGCTGGAGTGGAACATGTTCTTTGTTTTTCGGTAAATAAAAATAGCGGTTGGTGATTCTGTGTCAGATATTATTATTATAAGTTAATATAAGTTATAAGTTAAGAGTGTATAAAATCTGTATAAATGTGAACAAACTAAAAATCAAAGAATGAATTTATCTTGTTCTTCCGTCATTATCTTCACTTCATATAACTATTATGTTAAAATACTGTCAAGGAAATGATTCAAAAACTCTTCTTAAGGTTGCAAAAGTTTGTACAAAAAGTTGCTCATTCTGTCAAGACATCATATCAAAGAGAGAGCAGCGAGAGTCTCTACCTGGCATTGTTGCCTACAGTACTTTATATCCTGTTACAAACAAGTCATCTAAGTAGGTTGGTGTGGAAACAGTAAATTAGGAATCAAAAGGCAGCAGAACAAAGAAGACACTAACACTATAGAGTACAAAAGGGTTTTCTTCATCTTTATTCTTCAAGCTAGAATAAAGGGATAAAGTTCAAAACTAAGGAACTATTACACGTAAATCCTCTGAAAGGGAGAAAAGCCTCAAGTTTCACAGGTTGTTTTTTGAAGCACCATGCATTGCATTATACTTTTCTTCCACTACATGGAGTTGGACAAATTTTGTGTAAATCAGCTCATTATTCACGGGTGGAGATGAATAACCCACTTAAAGGTATGCTATGAGGTTTTGTTGGTTGGTGTTTGTAAACATATACCATTCAAAGTTGGCCACTCCTCCCTAGCTCAGAGAGAGAGGGAGCATAGGCGGGATCGAGCGATATTCAAATTTTTTCCCCTTTCACATTACAGCTGTGCAGTATAATGAGACTTTACCAATATTTCATTAAAATACAGTCAGATTAGTAAAAACTATTTAAATCAGATGCTGTCACCTCAGGCTTTTTTTTCTTTAATATTTTATGGTTTGCTTTCCTATTTCACATATCATTGCAGAAGAGTGTCAGTGTAGCCTTGGACAGGAGTCAGACAGCCTCTCATATCCAGCGTGAACTAAATACTGAAGCTCAGGTGCAGTTTTGTGTTTTGCTTCACCTGCTTAATGTCGAGTTTGTTTATTGTTGTTTAGTGTGTCTTTCAGTCTGGGTGTCTCACTCCTATGTAGGAGTGTTGGGGGGGTATTTTACATGTTTGTGCACAGAGGGAAATTGTCTCATAATCTGCCCATTATTCCACCTATCAGGCAAAAAAAATACTGATATTGATTTTTCTTTAGTCTGCTTTTATTCTCTGCCAGGTGTTTTGCAGTGTTTTAACAACTTGTTAAAACTCATTTTCTCATGTTGCTTCTCTACTTTTTTATTTGTGATGTGAATATCACAACAGGTGAAGATCAACAGGTTGAGTTAACTTTACTGCTGGATGGTGGAAACAGATCAGTATGTAACCTACTTTCTGTCACTCAGTGACTGCATTTTTATGACACTAATCACAGTCTTGATCCTGTAAGGAACAAGGAAATCACTTGGTGATCTAAAACCTTAGTGACACACAAACACACACACACACACACACACACACACACACACCTAGCCTTCAGGAATGTGGGTAATAGCAACAAGGTTAATAACAAAACTAAGTACTGTGATTGAAGGTCATACAGTTGAACAACCGCTGGTCCAGACTTAAAGAAACATACCTAAAGTATAAGTTTATTTGTGTGGCAGCTTTCACAGATACAAAATCCTTTAGTGACAAAATTCACTATTAAATGTAAAATTAAAAATAACATTGAAAGGTTGACAAGTGAAAATCACAATAACAACAAACCAGTGAGGACAAAGTACAGAAGACCTGAGACACAACCGAGGGAAAAAACCAAAAAAAAGCAATAAAATAAAGTGGAGCAGCAAATCAGACAAGCTAAAAAAAAATCATGTCTGAATAAAATCCTTTTCAATTGTTTCTGTCATAGATGCCACAGTGACTGTGAAAGAGACTTAGAGAAGCACTGCACAGTTCATTTCTTAATCTTCAGCTGAGTTTCAACTGATTCAACTGATTTTTACATTTTGATGACAGTGCTGCGTTCAGCTAACATGTCATCTTACGTTCTCAAACAATTACTTTCAATTTCTTTCACGGATTACACTAAAATAACACCTCATCTGACATCTGCTTTCAGTGTTTCCTCAGATACTAATTACTTTGTCCCCTGTCCTCTGCCTGTTGCCAGACGGTCAGCTTTGCTTGGGTATGTATGACATATCTTCTACCTTACTAACAACCTACAACTCATTTTCAGTCTGAAAGCCTGCTAAAACTGAAAATTCAACTCCTTTCTGCATCATTTTTGCTGCCACTTCTTTCAGTGCTTCAACTGTGTTTTCTTTGAAATCTCGAACTACAGCTTTTACTGCCACATTTCAAGAGATCCAAATACTTATACATGCCATTTCTTTAAAATAAATTAATTTCCAGTTCAAGTTACAGCATACGACCTAAATTCAGACCAACATGTACTTATATATACTGACACCAACAGTATCCCAGTAATCCATAATGCCCTTCAGAGAACCATTATTTGGCACTTGAATTAGTAAATCTGGGCGTGTTTAAAGCAGCAACAACCATAAAAGGAGCAAAACAACCTTAAAGGTCCCGTGTTGTTGTTCCCACCTGTGGACAGGTAGGGGAGGTGGGAGGGATAAAAGCCAACCCACATTTAGAGTTTACAGCTCGGCTTTGTCCCTCATCTCTGATCGAACGCTGAATACCAGTGTGCCAAAGTTCAGTGTTCACAATGCAAGGACAATAGGAGAAAGAAGACACTGAACTAGATATTCTCTGACAGCTTCATCTTACCGATTGTGTTTGAGACAAGTGAAAAACACCTGAAACCGTTCAACAAGGCAGCATAACAGGACGTGAGTACACTTGTCAGATTTATCAGAGAATCAATGATTATTTAAAGTTAAAGCAAGCGTTATCGTGATTCTGCAATGGTTTACTACAAGGTTAACGTTCAACTTTGCATTAGTCATATTAACTGCGAGAAGAAATCTGTAATATCAATGTGTTATGTAGACACTGAATTGAATCTTATGAAATATCTTATCATATATCTTATTTGTCTTATTGTGTTGCTCTGCTCTACTTTTTGTCACCTTCAGAGGACAAATCTTGATCAACTTTAACCCTTAGATGCATAAGTGGGGTCAAAAATGACCCCAGCAGTTGTTTTTTTGCGATATCTTTGTAATTTTAAATTTGTATCGTTTAATCTTCCATGTATTCCTCAAATAGGTTGTCTTTGACACGAGGCCATTTGGATTTGTATCTAATTGTTATATTTTTTAAGTAATTGCATTTTTTGTATCAGTACCACACTCTTCCATACGCGGGGTCAAAAATGACCCCAATCATTTTCTATGGAATTTCAAGGGTTAACCCTAGGAACCTTTGATTTTTATCAACTGTGACTGTCAGGTATATATTTACTGTCGATCCACACATCTAATGTCAGCAGTCTCACCACCCCTAAAGATTATTTTTTCACAGCAACATACATGTATTATTAGTACAAGTATTATCATCATTTTTATACCTGAGAATATATATGCTGTTATAAAATATGAACTTAATTTCCACATACATGATTTTTGTGTGATATAGTGTTGTGTTATCATCATCAAATTGTAAAGCGTCCTTGGATATGTGAAAGGTGCTATATAAATCGAACCTATTTTTATTATTATTATAATTATTATTATCAAATTACTTTCTAGTAAGCTAACACTAGCTAACTAAGATAGCTAACATTACTGCATTTGTTGTGTAGAGAAGCAGACTCTCACTATGATGGTTAGGGTTAGGGTTATGACAGGGCCAACAGAAGAGAAAGAGGTGTACGATGTGTGCAAAGCCACCAATAGTTGCTGGAAATGCAGTGACCCTGTGTGCAGTGCTCACAGCCAGAAACAAGTAGTTTGTAACAGCTGTTCACAGTGAGAAGAAAGAAGACGTGTGTGTGTACATGCATAGACAGACAGACGGATACACAAACAATGAATGTTGAAGTTGTGATGGCATGGAAAACATGAAATCATTCTTGTGTTATAATATTGCATTAAATGCATTGATTCTAATTGGGATACTTTTTGGATGTTAACCGTTTTTGACCTTTTTAAAAGCTGGGATAAAAATGTTATAAAAAAAGTGATAAATGAGCTTGTCAAACATGAAATAATTCTTTTGTTGACCAAAATATAATACAAATCATCATCTTTTACCAAAATGAAATAAATTTCTTAAGTTTACAGCATAAAACGCATTCATTCTAATTGGGGTCATTTTTGACCCCACTCATGGAAGAGTGTAGGTATCGGTAGGTCATGCATCTAAGGGTTAAAGGAATATACCAAAGTTTTTGCATGTTTTAGCCTCAAGGAAATAACTAAATATACTCATATCCAGCATTACTTCAGAGAATTTGTATTTTCACTGATTAAAATGTTTAACTTGTATTCAATTGACAGCCATAGACAATAGCTGTTAGTTTTGTAGATTTGACACTCTCCAGATATTAGTGTGAAGAATCTCCTGTGCCACATTTTTCATTGAAGATATACTTAAATGTCTTTTCTCAGCCTGTATAACAGCATGAAAACTTCAACTGTTAATTCAGGAAAATTAAGATTTTAGCGTGTAACAGTAACTATATGAATGCAAAACTGTACTTGCAAGTATAATTAAGTAGTCAGATCAGGCTCCTCACAGTTAAACACATCACTAATTTAACTTATTAAAGGAGCCAGTCCTGCACTTTTGAACTTTAATACCTGTTTAGTTTTACTGAAGGAAAAAGTGGAGACTTTTACTTGTAATGGAGTATTTTTGTTGTTGTGGTAATGCTACATTCAGGATTTGAGTTCTTCTGTCACTGTAGTAAAGGTGGTAGTTAAATGCAACACAAACCACTTGCTTTGTCTTTTGTGGTGCAGGGAATCAATTCACCTGAAGATCCAATAACAAAGAAAAAGTCACTTATCACCTCTGCATTGATTCATTAAAAAGATTCGACGTTAGAAGTCTTGGGTCTTGAGAAAGGTCTTTGTGACTGAACCATTGGCTCTTTATAATAAATCAATGCAGAGGTGATAAGTGTCCGTGGGAATTGACTTTTTTCTTTGAAACTATTCTACAGGTAGCTACTGGTGTCCAGTTTAGTTCCAGTAAAAAAAAAAAACTTAAAAGGGGTTTGTCATAAAATCCCAATCTTTTTTTTTAATTTGAGCTGTTTTTTAAACTTTTGGATGGTATGCTTTGTAGATTTTTCATATCAAACTGTTTTAACTTTAACAACAATAAAGAAGCAAAGATAATGTTCAATGTCTTAAATCAGGTCCACATCTACCTCGAGGAAGTTTCTAGTCTCTGCAAATTGGTTTTCATACATTATTTCAAAATCTAAAACACTAGTTTTCAGCAATGTTACAGGAATAGTTTCAAATTAGAGCAGCACCAATTCACTCTGAATCAGCGCTTTCTTTCTCTCCCTCAAGTCAATATTACCACAGAGGTGGCATTGAGCAATAAGCACCTTCACCAATAGATCGAGTGAGTTAAAATTATTGTTTTATATGTTTACTGTGGAATTCATATAGTCCCAGGTGAAATATTAATAATATCTTTTTCTGTCTTTTGTCAGTCCTTCCTTTAGGAATGTCAAACTAGAGCTCAGACATCACTGTAAGTTTTATTTGACCCAGAGCAACATGACCATCAGGAAGTCAGTCCAGCGAAGGATTGTGTCCAAAGACGGCCACAACAATGTGCGGATTGATAACGTGGAAGGCATGGTCAAGCTGTACCTGCACGACATCTGGACTACTGTGGTGGACATGAAATGGCGCTATAAGCTCACTCTGTTTGCCTCCACTTTTGTCATGACTTGGTTCATCTTTGGCGTCATCTTTTACTTCATCGGCATGGGCAATGGGGACCTTGAGATTGGTCTGAACTCCAACCACACGCCCTGTGTGATGAACGTGGAAACGCTCACTGGGGCCTTCTTGTTCTCCCTGGAGTCACAGACCACCATTGGCTATGGTTTTCGTTATATCTCAGAGGAGTGTCCCCTGGCTATCTTCACTCTGGTGGCTCAGCTCGTCATCACCGGCCTGGCTGAGATCTTTGTCACCGGAGCCTTTCTGGCCAAACTGGCTCGGCCCAAGAAGCGAGCAGAGACCATCAAGTTCAGCCAGTCTGCGGTGGTCTGCTTGCACCAAGGCAAGCTGTGTCTGATGGTGAGGGTGGCCAACATGAGGAAGAGTCTTCTGATCCAGTGTCAGCTCACAGGAAAGCTCCTTCACTCCAATGTGACAGAGGAGGGCGAGAAGACTCAAATCCACCAGAGCTCTGTTGATTTCTCCATGGACTCCAGTGGAGAGTGCCCCTTCCTCATCCTCCCGCTCACCTTCTACCATGTCCTGGATGAGCACAGCCCGCTGGCAGGATTGACTGCAGAAAACCTTCAGACTCGTGAGTTTGAGCTGCTGGTGACTCTCAATGCCACAATGGAGTCGACGGCGGCCACGTGCCAGAGCCGCACCTCCTACATTCCTCAGGAGATCCTCTGGGGTTATGAGTTCAAGCCGGTGCTGTTCAGCACCACCAGCGGCCGTTATGTGGCAGATTTCAACTTCTTTGACAAGGTGCAAGTGAGCAACGATGCAGCCTTCCTCAACGACAGCGCAGAGAAGCTAAAACTGGAAAATGATTATAAAAACGAGTAGAGGATAAATGTTTTATAACCTTAATCCTACCGACTGGGGTACCCGCAAACCCTAGAGGGTGTCATAGCTCTCAGGTGCTTTACTCTGTCTTCCACTTTTTCATGACTTTGTTCCTAATGACTTCATATCACTGTTTTCTGTTTCAGTTTTAATTTGTGAATTTTAAAAATATCAATGTAATGTCCTGGGGAACCCCAGTAAAAAAAAAACACCCAATTCTGCTGATGCAGTTTTAATAGATGGAACTATTTATTGAGTTCTTGTTTGTCAGGGGTCCTAATTTAAAGTATCACACACTATCAGGTGGGTTTGTGGGGGGAGACTGTGTCACACAAGCACACAGTCATTTTGAAGGCTTTACTTGGGATAAAAGCTGCAATATGTATTAAAGAAAGTTTATATTTTTTGTTTTACACAATATGCAAATTAACTGTAACTTTCCTAAAATAATAAGAATAATCTTTTTTTGCAGATAACTTTAATTACATAACTAATAGTGTTTGAGTAGAAATAAGTTCACATTTTGTTGTGATGGTTGTTTCTCATAGTAGTTTATTCTTGGGGTCTCCAGGCCCTATATTTTAATAATGATAATATTGTTTGTATAGTTATATAAATATAAAAAGATTGCAGCTCAAAGGGCTCTAAATGCAAATGACAAAGTCAAAACTCAAGGACGAAGTCAAATATAAGATCAATAAAAACAGATAACAAATAAATAAATCAATAAAACCAATATATTGATAAGACAATAAAAGGCAATAAAGGCTGAGGTACAGCAAGGAAGGAGATAAAATAACAGGTGGTACAAATGTGGTTTGAGCTGTTGCTGTGAAAATGTATTTACTAATTCATAGCAGCACAATGACTTTCTGTTTTTGTGAATCAAATTTTCCAACAGACTTGAAAACCTTACATTATATTGAATTTTGTCTGGTCATTACATTTATTCATATAATCATTCCATCATGAATTTTAATAAGATTTTTAATGAGTCCAGCAGTGGATGATATTTTGTGCCAAATAAAGACAAAGATGGAAATAAGAGAGTTAAACAAGAGGATTGATACTGCTCGAGTAAGAGATAACAGCCAGTTAACTCAGTTTAGAGACAGGAAAAAGCGGAAAACACACCAAATCCAGCTACCAATACCTCTAAATCAGATGATTATCTCCTTGCCTGCTTTTAAAAATAGAAAGTCAATAGGCATTTTTCTTAAACTATTCTTTAGAAAGAAATGAGATGAGTCAAATACGATTTGTTTAGTTGAGTGTAGGAGGACAGAACAGGGCATTTGGGACATTGTACTCAGTGATTGTTGGTCAGGAAACAATTAAGTAATAAAGATATAATGTGTAATGTTGTTTTAACTTTGGACAGATTGATAAGTTCATGATTGAAGAGATATATTTCTGGCAGCATCAAACCAAACATTTTGATACCAGGAGTTTGTAAAATGTATTTTGCTGGACGAAGGTTGAATAATTTTGGTTGTGTGAACATTTTTTAAACTCAGATCAAACATCAACTCTTTACCTGGAGTAAAGAAGTATGAATCTGAGTCTATGTTAGTTATTTTGCTACACATCTACATGTGCAGGTGATTCACTGTTACAGAACTTGTAGGTGTACTATTAAGCTTGTTTAGTTTTAAACTATAAGCAGACAAACAGGTAATTATGGTGGTATGAGGGCGTATATAATGTAGACTTTAAAGGATAATACAAATTTTCAATTTTTTTTTGGTAAATAAATGTTTCTTGAGTAAAAATGTAAGTCTTGTGTTCACTTTTTTTCGCTAAAGGCCCCAGTCAGCAGCAACCCTGCACAGGAATAAGCGGTTAAAGACAATGGATCGAAAGATTAAGGGACAGAGCCGTTTGAAGGGCAACAGGTTCAGCTGGCAGCTATTCTGTCTCAGTTGTCTGAAGCTGTCGGCTTTTGTTGTGGCAACAAGTGAGCTGCAGCCTACTGTATCTGCTCAAAACAATGTTTAAATCCAAAGCATAACTGCTCTTTTGCTGACAGAAACAAAGACGTAACTTTTTGCTCAAAAGGTACTTTAGTTAAAACGATTGGCTTCAAAAATATATATAAATAATAATAAGAATCTGATGTTTGCATTGCTGATGTCAGAGCATATACAATCTGTAAATGATATAACAGGCTCCAACTTTGTTAGACAATTGTTTCCAAATCTGTGTAACTAAATGGAGATTGCCACCAGTAAGTTATATCACTATTAACTCTATGAACTATACACTATTTAATTTACTTTATCCTTTCCTCATAGTCCTTATAATTAGTCATGAACGTTATTAATGAAGAACGTAAATATAAAAACCCACAGTCGAAAAAGATTGTACTTTCTTTCTTTTGTGGAAACAAACTATTATCTTGGCTGGAGCTAAGTTTTATTGATGTTTTAGTATAAAAAAAGCTGGATCCTATTTTCCCATCTTTATGTGTCCATGCAACTATTGGGGACAGCAGTTGTTGAAATTTTCAAAGATTTTAGTCATTTGGGCACAAACGGATAAGGAAATAAGGTCCAGGTTGAAAAAAGAAATCCAAAGTTTCTCTTTAACTTTGTGGAAATTATGCTTTTACTCTGAAGGATCCAGACCAGGCTGAGATTCCGCTTTTATTCTGAATTATAGGAACCGGAACTCGTACTGTTGCTGCTACCTGCTAAACACAAACCATCGAGTAGATGTTAAAAACCAGTTAGTTTGTTTTGTGAATAAGAAGTAGCTTTGCAGCAGTTGATTGGACCGCCTGTCTGATGAGTGGTGGTCAGAGATGAGCGTCACTTTGGATATAAGACTGAAAAGAGCGAACAAAGTTTATCATGAAGGGGTGAGTAATGTTAACAGCTGAGCTAACGAGCTGCTTCTGTGTAGCTCATCTTCATGTCTTTGTTTTTAAAGTAACCAACACTAAAATAAAGAAAAATGAACACATAAACTAGCTACGATGCATCATCATCTCAGCACATGACCGGCAGCTGATCAGCGTGGTGTTACAGTGAAAACCGTGACCGTGTGATTGTGTGCCATCGCTACAGGAAGAACCAAACACCGACAGGCTGTTTGTCAGCTTCTGCTGTCAAAACTATCAAACTGTATGCCTCTGTGTACATTAAAATCGCAGGAGGCAACAATTATATTAACAGCACTAAAATCCAGCATGTGGCCGTAATACAAACATGAAATGGCATCTACAGTACATGTAAAGATACCACTTTTGCTACCATTTGTACACAGTGCTACTACTGCAATAAGAACTGCTACTGTTGCTACCAAAGCTAAAACGATTAGTCAATTAAGTGAGTAGTCGATCTAAAGGAAATTAAATTAAACTATTTTGATAATTGATTAATTGCTTTGTGTCTTCTTCTTTTTTCTTTTTTTTGAAAAAAAATGCTCAAATTATCTGGTTCCAGCTTCTTCTTCTATCTATCTATCTATCTATCTATCTATCTATCTATCTATCTATCTATCTATCTATCTATCTATCTATCTATCTATCTATTCAGTTTAAAGTTACAGGGACAATCCACATTAATAAACATTTCTGTAAATGTGCCAGTTTAGCCATCTTGGTTCATTTTCAGCAGCAGTCCCTGGGCAGGAGTAATGACAGCTACAAAAAACACATAAAATACATTAAAACAAGGGATGGTCACACACTCGATTGTCTTTTAACCATGATTTTTTATCAATTTGAAATTAATTATATGTGTCACAGCCTCCAATAAGTGTCATTAAACTAAGCATGTTTTGGTTTAGTGTGCAACTAACAATTATTTCCTTGATTTATCATTTGATCTGTGAAAGGTGGAAATAAAAAAGTCACTATTTATGAAAGTCCAAGTCAAGATGCAACCTCAAATGTCCCGATAGTCCCAAACCCAAATGAGTTTACTATCATAGAAGATTAAAGAAACCATAATGATGCTAAAATAATTATATCATAAAGTTGCAGAGTCATTAAAATGTGTGTGTGTGCAGGAAACGGTGGCCGGCGTCATTGTGCTGGCGTGTAAGGAGGCAATGCAGCATCACGGCATCTCTCTGAGCATGGAAGGACTGGTGAACCTGCAGCTGAGCTCCAAGAGCGTCGGTGTCTTCGAGGCTTTCTACAACTCTGTCAAGGTAAACCGAAAAACACTCAGCTGCTTCTCCAGCTCCTCTATGAGCAATAAGTCATCTGCTGTTGAATAATTGGCATTCCATATGGATGCTGCCCAAATGATTTGATCCAACCTCGTTGATCCTCAGAGAAATTAGTTTGATGCATTAAACAGAGGTTGTAGGATTTGACAACATTAGGGCAGAATCGAAGTATAAATAATAAAATACAGTTTAGAAGTGCTGAATCAATGACTCAGTTAGTTGACCTATTAAAAAATATAATCAATAACATTAATTTGATTATTTTTTTTAAATGTCAATTGCATTCATTGATAAGGATTGAGGGAAGTAGAATATATTTATTGTTCTTCATATTTTCCACAATGAATAAAGACACTAAAAATACAGAAAAACACAGAAAATGTTTTGAAATTAAATGGTTTATTAGTTCATGTCATACAAACGTTTCAATTATTCATCAAGTACAGAATTGGTAGGGTATCCCCAGATTTTCTAGTGTGTCTGTAGGTTATTTTAGTATCTCATGTCAGCCATGTTAATGACCTGTTGCTCACATGAGTCAGACCACTCACTCTGATCCTGCTGTCACATGTTGCAGCCCATCCAGCTGATCAGCTGTAACATTGAGGTGGCCAAGGCAGGAAAGATCCCAGGAGGCAAGACTGAGATCCCCTTTGAGTTCCCTCTGCTGACAAAAGGCAACAAAGTGCTTTATGAAACCTACCATGGTGTTTTTGTCAACATTCAGGTGAGTCAGAGCTGCAGAGTCTTATGTTAGACACATGCTCTAATTAAGATAGTGAGGAGTAAGAAAATAATCTTAATGGATACCTGAGTCAAACACCTGACTGTGTGGAATTAAGATCACATACAGACTCAACCAGTTGATGAATTAAACCCAGCACCTTGTTGTTGCATTTGTACTTCATTATTTTAAATTATTTGCCAATTTATAAACCTTAATTCGATCAATTTGAACTTAATATTACATATTCTGAATTTGTGCAAAATGGGTTGAAGTTAAATGGTGTTTATCTGAATAACAAAAATCTATGACTATGAATCTATGACCTATCTAAGCTCAGATAAAGCTCATAAGTGGAGCTCCTGTCCCATGTTACAGATCAAAATGTTGTCATACGATATCATTAAACCTTTCATGTGTTTGTCTCCTCAGTACACGCTCCGCTGTGATATGAAGCGTTCCCTGCTGGCCAAAGACCTGAGCAGGAACTGTGAGTTCATCGTGCACTGTCAGGTAGGAGAAACAGGCTGGATTTAGAGAAACTTTTCTGATAATATAAATAAGATAGTTTAAAGCTGTTTTTCACAATAGCATGGAGGCTTCAGGATTATAGGACTCGTAGGAGCCACCTCTTCATGTCTTGAGTGGTATTATGAGACAGGATGGGCTGGGACTAGCTGTTCAGCATGCTAACTTCAGTAGATATTCCTGCAATACAAAATATAGATGTCATAGATTAATTTTTATTTATTAATTTTTTTTTTAAATCTGAAATTTAAATCTTAAATCAGCTTTTTGGTAAGCGGAGGCATCACATCTGCACCTGGAGAAACTGACCAATCCTGGAATATGTAATGTCATGCCTGTCAGTTGTGTAGTTTAGTTTGTGCCCCCCTTTGTCAACCTTATCACAGTCTGGATCAAAAATGTCCTGCGGTGTGAGGAGCACAGCCATCATCATGTTTGTCATTATTGAACTGTGTTGAATCTGTCGCTCTGTTTGATTTTCAGCCGCAGAAAGCAAAAGTTGTTCCGACTCCAGTCAACTTCTCCATTACTCCAGACACCCTGCAGAACATCCGTGAGGTGAGAAAACCACTTTCACTTAATGTCATTTTACTCCTTCTTTTTGTTTAAATTGAAGCTACACTGAGAGCACAAACTTGCTTTTCTTTTCTTCAGCGGAGTTCACTGCCAAAATTTCTGATCAAAGGCCATTTAGACGCCACCAACTGTGTGATCAGCCAGCCGCTGACGGGAGAGCTGGTGGTGGAGAATTCAGACGTTCCTATCAAGAGTATCGAGCTGCAGCTGGTACGAGTGGAGACCTGCGGTAAGTTTGTACTTTCAGCTGATTAAAATTACCTTTTATTTTGTTGCGGCAGAGTTGATGGTTTCATAAATGTTTTCTGTGTCTCAGGTTGTGCTGAAGGTTACGCCAGAGACGCCACTGAGATCCAGAACATCCAGATAGCCGAAGGTGACGTCTGCCACGGCCTCCCGATTCCCATCTACATGGTCTTCCCCAGGCTGTTCACCTGCCCCACTCTGGAGACCACCAACTTCAAAGTCGGTCAGTAAAACCCTCCAACCTGCTTTAAGTACTCTTCAATAGGGTTTTCATTTCAGCAATAAATTACAGTTTTCTCACAGTATTTCTTCCCAGATTTACAGTAGTGCATACATAATGTTTACCAGTGATGCGTAGTATTGTAAGTGTGTGTCAGCCTTTAAAGCGGCTATAATCAATATTATTTTTTATTAATAAATATATCAAATGATAATGTGTAATGACAAAATAGTGATGAATCTACATAGAATTATTAGCTTCATAACAAGTTTAGCTTGTTGTTTAGCTGTCCAGCTGCTATTTTACTGTTTTGGATCACTCAAAGAGCTCAGTTTCATTTTTGGCTGCAACAGGCAGCTATAGGAAAATCTCTAAAAGGCCACTGTACACTACCTGCTCAGAACCAAATGGCAAACAGACACAGTTAGCCGTAGACTAGCTGGTTAACATAGTGGAGCATTGTGGGAAACAGCTAGTCTGGCTCAATCTGTCCAAATATAACAAAATCAGTCTATCAGCACTAAAACTTACTGATACACTTGTAATATATTTTTTGTGTAGTCCGTACAAAAAAAAAGTGGCAGTTTTGTGCTAAACTACTTGTTGCCAGGCAACCAGTGTAGGCTTCAGAGTGAGCTACTGTTCCCAGCGAAGAAATATTCCCAACTCTCAGATTTAAGTGTTAATTCGTTGTTGTATTTTTTTTACAGATTAATCAAATAAGAGAACATGCTAATTTGTGAGCTTGGTAGGCAGAAAGCACTTCCATCATCCCTCCCTGCCTGAATATTATTTCTACCCAGTGTGGGTCTCTACTTCTCTCATTATGTGACGATATGTTTGCTTCTGCCCTTTTTAGAGTTTGAAGTCAACGTTGTCATCGTGCTTCATGACGATCATCTGATCACAGAGAACTTCCCTCTGAAGCTGTGCAGGGTCTGAACCCGAACATCACGTCATCGCTGAGATAATTTCACTGGAAGCCTGTTAAGTTTTCACCTTCTCTGCAACGCACTTATAACCCACAAACACCTCTGTGCTGTTTATGTCGACATCTGAACTGATTTTTGAAGCCAGAATAATAATGATAATGCTAACCTAGTGTCACTGATAGGAAATGGATTATGTGATTTAAAAAGCCTTGCCAGGTTTCCTTCATAAAAGCCGATGAATATAATGAATATGACAAGAAGTGTTTAATAGTTTATTACTTTGATTCACTGTAATAAATGTCACTTTTTTATTTTGTGTATTACATATTTGCATTTTAAATGATGACATGTGCACTTTGTAAAGTTTAAGGACCAGTAAAGCAAATTAAATTCTGTTCAATAATGAGCTTTGTGTTATGTAGACTGTATTTTTTACTGTGACAGTAAAAAACAACAAATTGGTGTGCTTCATGGCAGTAAAGACATTAAGCAGTGTTGGCTTTCAGCAATTTCTAATCTTTAATTTAAGATGTGACAGATGACCGTGCAACAAACTCAGACATTTTTAGTCAACAATTTTTTTTTAAATTTCAAAGTCAAAAGTCAAAGTGTCTTTATTGTCATTATATTTAATGATATAATTGATGAAATAAAAACAAAAACAAAGTAGTAAGGATTAAGGAGAACATGATTAAGGCATTATGGTGCTTGGCGTCTCCTGCCGGGCAGCACGGGAAATTCATCAGGCAGCAAGGTGTGATCTCTGCAGGTGGGACAGGTGCTCTGCTCCTTCAGCCACGACTTTATACACTGAAAACAAACACGACAAAAGCTGAACATTAAAACTGCAGCAGCTCAACAACTGCTGCCACAGTCCACACATCCAATCTAAGACTTCATACGTTCATTGCAACTTGTCTTGATAGAAAAGTGGAACTCTTTAACTCATACTGTTCATATTCTACCTTCATAATTAGTCTCTATTCAAACTCAGACAAATGGGTGATTAATCCTTAATGAAGCTTTCAGAGTAGAGTTTATTATTCAGTTTTTTGTCCTGTTACATAAAACAGGAGAACAAAATTATTTCAATGAATTATATTAAATGTGAAGAATCCAACAAGATGTTTGAATATTGATTTTTATTTTTATGTTTTAAAGAAATATGGGCCAAACAGTCTCTACAAAAATGTTTTTGAAGTATAAAAGTGGTCCTATTTTTGTATATTCTAGGTCAAATTTAAGGCAAAAAAAAGTGTTTGTACTGCTCTCAGATGTAAAAAATGGGTCAAATATGACCCTGAACAGTATGTAAGGAGTTATTTGAATAAACATTCATGATCAATTCGTTCATTAAGTGTTACATTTTGGAGTCTGTCCATCTTTTGTGCAGATTACATTGATAAATTACTCTTCTTGGCTTTTTATTCACAAAGCTTTTATTGCACTTTGAGTAACATAAGTTTTGTCGTTGTCAATTCTCCACTGATGTCTCTCTCAGCTTCACACACGCTGAGAAAGAGGAGAGAAGCAAGAAGATGACAAACCATAAATGACAGCAAAACACAGTGCAGAGTATCTTTATTTATATTATTTACCAAATATATGTGCACTTGTTTCATTTCAGCTCGGTGTGAGAGTCTCTACTGTGTTTTGCTGTCATTTATGATCACACTCCTCTCCTCTGCTCCCTGTGGTTTACTATTACTGCCAGAAGGTGGAGACAGAAGTTCTTCACTCCAGTTTTAAAATTAATGATGCTGTTTTGAAATGGTCTATTAAGCCAATTTCACATTATTCAAAATTTAACAACAACAGAGGAACAACAACACAGAACAAAATCGTCCTCCAGTTTTCATCCTCACCTCTTTGTGGAAGCTGTGTCTGCACTCCAGCACACACATGTCATCTGGACTCATGTCATCGTGACAAATAATGCAGGGATCCTCCACGTTCAGCTGCAGAGATCACCACAACACATACTGAGTATATACTGTATATATTATACATATATATTCAACTGTTATCTGGTGGATTGCAGGTGTTAAGATTTCAAAGATTTTCCAGTTTTGAGACCACAGCAGCAGATCTGGCAACAGGCCTGTTTAAAAATGAATGCTACATGTGCCTTTAAGTGCAAAAAATGTCCCTTAAAAGGAAAATATTGTCTATCTTCTGCTTATTTTATATCCCATCTTCTTTTCGTGTATCTTGCTATTGTTGCCCGTTTGATTTAAAAAAAGAAAAAAGAATGTCATTTTTGAATAAGTATCTAATGGTTATTTATTTATCAAAACAGTTCATTCAAACATGCATTAAAAAATGGTTACAACCCTGAACCAGAAACCTTTCAAATCAACAAACCTTCAGACTGGGGTTGATGCAGTTTATACTAATAGATGTTTAGGACTTACTGCGTTGAAGTGTGAGACTTTGTGAGATCCAAGTTGCTGCCAGACCGGGGGCTGATTTACCAAAGGGGGCGTAGCTCTATGAGCTGGACTCCCACGCCCCATGGCGTTGGATCTGGCAGAAATGAGCTTCTCCTGAGAGGAAAAAAAAACAACCAATAAGATTGTTTCTAGATGACAAATGACTCAGCTGTTGATATCAAACACTAGAAGTCTCCTATCTGAGACCTGAGAAGGACAGGTCAAAATTACATCGGAAAAAGTAGAGATCATATAATAACAGAGGAATAGACATTTATGTGTTCACAACATCAAATATTCTTTATGAAGAGTATTGTTTAAGGTTTAAGGTAAGGTTGTTTATATGTTACAAGGCTAGTTAGTTTTCAATTTAAAGTTATTTTTTCAGCCCTTAAAGTGTTTGTAGTTTGTGTAGTTTAACCTGCGGAAATTTCTCAAGGCTTATGTAACATATTTTGCTGCTACAGAGAAATAAAACACTAAAACTTTGTTGAAAATGTCTTCTGGCGTCTGCAACGACCGCAGAAACAGGCCAAGGATCAAATCATCTATAAAGCAGCAGTTCGACAATTTTACAAAGAGCAGCTCAAACAAAAGTCTGAAAAGGAGACAGAAGATTTTGAGTATTTAACTTTTAGACAAACTACACAAATTTTAAATTTACGTTCTGCTTAAATGAAAATCTTCTATGTTTAAAAGAGAAAGGGCTTCAATGATTAGTACAACACTCTCCTAAAACTGATAGCATCTCTGGATATCTTGCCCAAAATAATTACTATGACCATAAATGGTCAAACTCACTGCATCTACAGCACATGGAATTAGCATATCCTCTGACCTTGGTTAACACGGCAACGCTGCCTCGTCGTTATTAGAGTGAGTCCCGCTTTCCCCAAAACAACACAGACAGCTGTTCAGCGTCTCAAGGACAGAAGACAGTATCTCTCTGCTGAGATTTAATGCTGTTTCTGCTGTGACCTCAAGGCCCATGTTTGACCCTATGTATCCTAATATGAGACATCTAAAATGGAAAATTACCTAACAGTCATCACAGAGAAAAATGTAAGACGGAGTATGAACTGTGAAGTGAAGAAGGAACAGTTACATCTACAGCTGCTCGGTTGACCATCATGTATCCTGCTGCTGCCAGTGTTTGTGTTGTCTCTCTAACATCAAGTCTATTTCAGATTGAATCTCTCTCTCTCTAACATTTCAATTATGCACGTCAGGTTTGGGTCGGTGTCCAATTAAATCTTTAAAAAAACAAACACCTACCTGATGGTCCAGGATGAGCTGCGTCACTCCACCGACCACACCCTGCAACGTCATGCTGTTAAGACTTCCCCCACTGGATGAACGCAGCTCTTGAGCAAACTTCATCAAGTCCGACCTGAACACACACAGTAAATTAGTTATATTGACACAACTGTTGTATATGAGGAAATGGAAATATTAAAAGGCCAAATACTAACTGCTGTGGTGTTTCCTCCTTTTATTTATTTCAACTTATTCTCCTGCGTCGCCATTTTAATTAAGCAGGAAAAATGGAAATAAAGATACCCTAGAAAAAAGCCAAGACTTTGCTTCATTTAATAGCTGATGGAATGTCTATAAGCTGGTATCAGTGGTCAAGTGTTACCTTGTATAGTCGGGGAAAATGGTGGACAGACGCTCCATGGCCTTCTCAAACACAGTGCTGTGTGGAGGCTCCAGTGTCCTGGTCGGATATTTGTGCTGCTTCTGAGGTGGAGCAGCCGGCACCTCAGCTGCAGCTGCAGCTGGAGCTGACTGTTGGCTGAGCGGGGAAGATCTGTGAGAGGCCGCCGCTGAAGACTGATGAGTAACCTCTTTGGCTGCCACCAATAGCTGCAACAAGACAGGAAAGAGTTTAATTAGGTAGAAATATATAAATGTTGTCATTTATTGTACATTTATTATTTTAAGTCCAACAGAAATTTACAGTCTTCCTTCTTTGCAGTCAAAAATAGTGTTCACAAGTTTTTTTGTAAATATACTGTTAGAATTCAAATATAGAAAAAAGGTCTACATCAGACATTTCACACTAAGCCATACTTTGAGTGGCCTTGAGTAGTGAAACTTTGCGTTTCTTAAAGTCTTGAAACCTCTTCATGCTAAAAGCATCCCAATTGTGAAGCAGGACCAGTAGGAAACCTTGGATTTAAATAAGCAGTAACTTTAAGAGGACTTATTATACTCATTTGCATCTCTGAGTTTTTATTTTTGAACTCCAGTGAGTAGCCATGCATGATTTACTGTTAAAAACTATGTATTTATTACCTATTGGCCCTTCTTCTGATTGGCCAGCTTTACATATCAGAGGTGTGTAAAATTTCCACCGACACACACCCAACATTTCCTGCTTCACTGCACTAAGTACTGGAGTCTTGGCACGGTGCATTTACCCCCAAAACAATGGAAAACACCATTTTTGCAGAGTGGAGCAGTGAACTCGCGGAATAAGGAAAAGCATAATATGTCCCGTTTAACACAGTACAAACGCAGGAGAGAAACTAAACTCCAGATTACTCAGGTATTACAGCCATACACCATCATGGTGCACCTAAAGCGGATTGACTGGTTAATGCAACCCCCCCACAACCACCACCAGATGTCTTACCGGTTTAACTGGCGGTACAGGCTGTTTGGTGTTGTTGACTGAACGCGGCTCAATGCCATTCTTCACTTTTTCCATGTGCTCTTTGTACTGCGTCTGTGGACAGACAAGTTTGATTCATTTAGACGAACATTATATATAAGGCGTTCAACTCAACATGGATCATTAATACTGTAGTCCTGAACATTAAAATATTAGGTTATTTTCAGCTGTCGAGTCTGTCACCAATATGACAATATGTATATATATTTTATTTTTAACTTGTGCGCACAAATGAATGACTTCTGTAAAGATACAGTATACAAAAAATACATTAATTAAATATTATTAATAATAATGATACTGTGGTATGATTCATGTACCTCAGCAGTGGATATTTTCTTTTCAACATCTTGGACATTGCCTCTACAACTCTTTCTTGTAGTTTCAAGTTCTTGAGATGGAAATCTGGAAAAATGAATATTATCACATGTTAATCTGACACCAACTGGTTCATCTGTGGTCTGATAAGAAGATAAGAAGCACTTCACTTACCTGTGTACCATTTCATCCAGTTTGGTCAATAAAGCTTTGGCGTCTGCCAGCTCTCTGTAGAGGCCGTACAGACCCTGATCCCGGCTGCTCTCCATGATCAACAGCTGGAGGAGCAAAGCAAGCAGGGTCATGTGATTAACTTAAGTTTTAAAATAAAAAAAAAATATGTTTTACATTTATTTAACAACCTGATTACAGAAAAGCTGGAACAAACATTTCTTTAGTCATTTAGTGTATGTGAATGAGCACCGACCAAAATGAACATTTAGATTGTTATTGACAAATTTCCCTTTTTATTTCAATGTGGACAATTGTATTGATATTTTTGATTGAATTAGTGTCTAATAATATAGAACAATGATGTCATCAGTCCACATTTTTACAACATTATTTTTCCTCATTTCATTGCTCTGCATCAGTTTGACATTGTTCAGGTCACTTTAATAACTTGAAAAGAATCCACTTGATGTGTCTAACGAAGACTGTTCAAGCCTCAAATTATCTTCAGCTGAACTTGAAAAAGACAAATATAAAAACGTACTCTTTAAGACATTTGCTAACATAAACTGACAGATTAGGGTTGAGATCTTGGACCTACCTTAGCTGTACGAGATCTCCTATTGGCTGATTTGAACAATACTTTACATCTCTTGATCTCGTCCTCCAGACTCATCTTCTCAGCAGCTACCTGATTGCTGAAAGAAGAATAAGGTAGATGTTTAAGAAAACTCTGGAGCACTTAGTTAATGTTTTGTTTACAATCACCACTTTCACAACTTACCTCAGCTCTGAGAAATTACTCTGCTTCCCTTCATAACTGGTTTTCTTTGCTCTGATGTTTAGGGTGAGACTAAACAGTAAAAACACACATATAGAAGAATTGTTAGAGATCAATTTCAGGTTTCTTCAGTCATCTCTACAAACATAGATAATTGAATGATCCAGGAACAACCACAATATTAGAAATAATTCAATTAGTTTAATTAATGTTTGCCCATACCTCCCTTGTTCCATCACCAACTGTTCTATCTCCAGCTTCAGGGACTTCAGCACCTCCTGGTTGGCTTTCTTCTCCTTCTGGTCCTTCCTCACCTCCTCCTCCAGCTTTTGCTGGAGCAGTGACAGCTCCTTATTGGTCATCTTAACAAAATAAATAATAATAATAATGAAGTGTATTTATATACTATAGCACACAAAATCATGAATTACTAAACACCATACAAAGACCGGACAAAATAAAATACACGTGACATTTAGGGCTGCATCTTACAATTGTTGTCATAATGTGTGCTGTTGCCAGCACACAGGGGAAAAAATACTCAAAATGAATAAACAGTTATCAAAATAGTTGGTGATCAATCTCCTGTCAATTGACTAATAATTGCAGCTGTAATAACAAAAAAACAAAAGTCAAGTCACTTGATCATTCTGGTGCATCTCTCATTATAACTGGTTATGAACCTACTTGAATGTTGACATTGATCTTTCGTGTTTCTTCCTCGATTAAGTTGATCTCTTCTTTGTGCCTAAGATTGACTTTGTTACTGCCATTTGTCATTTCATCAATCTTCTCCTTTAACTCTTTGTTGCTCTTTTCTTTTTTGTGGATGTCACCCTAAAGGAATGAACAAGACCACAATATCATCAACATGTGCTGTTGGAGGTTACTTTTTAAAAGTGAAATGATAATACATGAAGCTAAAAGAGACTCACATGACACTTCTCAAAAGGCTCATGAGGCTCTGTATTCACCGCTACACTCCTCATGGTCTCTGGACACGTCTAAGAGAAGGCAAAACAAACAGTTAACACACAATTTCTGCATTCATTTATGTATTTACATGCTCAATCTGATTTATTTAATAATCTGATGAAATGTTGGTATCAACCTGCACTGCTTCATCTTTCATCAAAAAACGTTCCTCACGCGTCACTGAAGCGATTCCACCTGAAGATGAATCAGTTTCCCAAAGACTAACATTTTCGTCATATCCATTAGGATATAGCATCTTATAAACATTAGGTAAGTAAAGACCATGCTGTTGACTGTCAAGGTCTTTGCTGTTAGTCCAAAAGGAGAAGGGATCAAAAGCAGAGCTTAATGCATATGGATTTGGGAGGACAGGATAGACTTCAGTCTCTGCAGATGAATAATTGTTCAGATAGTTTGTGATCTCTGGATCATAAGCTGTTACCAGATCAGCAGGTGAAGAGTTTGTGTCAGGATCCCCTAAGTCATCCAGATCATCCAGGCTGGATCCATGTTCAGCATGCTGCAGGGAAACGGCGTGCTTAGCCAGACCGATACACCTCCCTATCTTTATGAAGCGAAGAGACTCCAGGAGGAAGTTCTCAAAGCCGCCAGATTCTTGGATCTTCAGCTGAGCCACAGGAGGGAAATTTTCAACTTCACCCACCAGCAGGGGGTCCTCAGCAACCAGGGGGCCGTGCTCTTCCAAGATCTGAGCAAAGTAGCTGCAGAACAAGAGAGAGAGACATAAAAATGACACAGAACGCACAAGACAGGGTTTCTGCAGCATTCACAACAATCCCACTGAGTGTGTGACGTCTCCTGACAGCCCGCAATCAGGTACATTACTGTCTCCTGCAGGCATATTACTTAACCTTTGTGTGTCATTAGTGACCTTTTTGATCATTTTGGCTGTGATTATGCTGTAGTCATGATATTTCGCAAAGGTGGGTGTTTTTTTAAACAAATTTTAGAAATCCAACCATAGATCGTAAATTAAGTCTATAATAAGCTGTGTAGAAACAATACTAACTTCAGCATGTTGTTGCCATTTTAAGTCACACTGAAACCCATTAAAACCACATTTTTTTGATCCTGTGGTTGCTAAAATAAATGCTAGCATAAATTCATGCATTCTGTTTTAAGACTTTCATATTGAAACCCTCACTTCAAATTTTAGTTATTACTATTTTCCAGCTGATGGAGCCATTTTTCTCTTTTTTTAACCCTTTGTGCCAAAGTCTATTATGAATGCTGCAGCCAAGTATATTACAGCTTCAATGAGTTTTATATGTAGGTAGGGATGTCTAAATATTGTGTATGTGCATGAGAAATATCGGAAAAAATGCCCTACATATACAGTACTGTACCGCAAGATGTAACCCATTATATATGTTATTTAGATAAAAAAATAAAGTTGCCAAAGAAATAAAGGTGCCATGAGGTTCATATCTTCATCTATCATAATTCTCTAAAGGGTTTACTTGAGCACAGCAATTAACATCAATATTACTTCCCTATCCTCACATGACACACATGAAAACAGCCCAAGTTGAATTATTCAAGTATATATGGATATGTAGGTCTAACTTACTCATACAAAGTCTCTTTTGTTTGGTCAGGGTTGTTGTCCAAAATCTTTTTAAAGTGATTTTGTTGCCTGGTGCTGTTGTACTGCTCTTCAAAATCGTCCACTTGCTCTCGAAGGTAACTGGGTACACCAAACTGATCAACAGGATGAAGGAATGATCTGTTGACAGAAAGAAAGCTCAACGTTACAGAACAGTTACAGACCTCCAGGAGATGAACTGTGTGTGTCCACGTCGATGATGCAACTTACAAAGAGTCTTCTTCAAAAAAGTCTTGGTCCCACTCGTCTCTTGGAGTTACACCTCTCATCCCAGACAAAACAATAACACCCTGAGAGGAAAAGAAGAGGACAAACTTCAGAGGGATGATATAAAACCAGGTTCTTTTTACTAGAGCTTACACGATTTATCAATTAAAAAAATATGCTGATTGGTATTTGGACTGCATCATGTTTTAATTTTGATGTTTAATGTCTAAGAAATGATTTCTAATGAGTGGGGGTAATTTGTCTTGAATGTTTTTTTCAGTAGTTTCAGTCTGTAGGTTATTTATTCCAATTCATACACTTCCTCTAATCCATTCACCTGTGGAAGGAGCCTCCTTTGAGCCAATTAGTTAGTTAGTCAGTAATAACCAAAATAATATTCAAGTATGAATATCTGCAGCACTGGGAGTAATCCTGGAAGACAGCAGTCTTGGCATTTTATTAGCTTTTTATGCAACAACTAGCAACACAACTCCTGACCTTTGGCTCTTTCGGTTTCTTTTTCCGTCCTCGACTCTTAGCCTTCATAGGAGAATTCTGCAAAGAAAACAAGTGTTTAGTTTAGTTAATGCAGCAACAAACTATCCTGTATATCGGTCATTTATAGTCACCATGCTTCAGTTTCTAATGACTTACATTTTCATCAGACTTTTTTAGGACTGAACAATGTCCATCTGAAAATACAAAAGAACTGGAATCAAATCACAAAGTCGGGACAAAAAAAGCAACAAATGAAAGGTTATACAAGTTCAAAATACGTACCCATCATATCAAAATACTCATCGAGTATGGTGTGGCAGGACTCATACTCATCCCTATGCTCCTCCAGGGTCCAGATAAACAGTCTCATATCATGTGGTGGGGCCTGTTTTAGGTATTCAGTCACAGTCAAGCCAATGCTTGAAAAAAGTTCAGGCCTTGTACCGAGTTTCTCTATAATCAACTCCTGCAACGGGCCAAAGTTGAGCAGAAGAGCCAGATCCAGCTGCTCCAGGTGTTCGGCATTGCGGTCAATGAAGGATTTGGCAGCATTCAGACCTAAGAGATCAGCAAGCATTTGGTCAGGATTCACACCGGGACACTGATGTAAAAGTCCATAATTTTTATTTAAATTCTGTGTGCAAATTTGCTTTATTTCAAGATTAAAGAACACTTATCACAAACATTTCCTTTATTTATATTCTGTGGCTCTACTGCAATACTTTGTTTATATTACATCCAATATGCAGCCCCTCAGTTCAGCCTCTGTCTGAAACAAGCCATTTTAGCTCCTGTCTCTTAAAAACCTCCCTCCAGATGAGCCTGCTCTGTTATGATTGGTCAGCTGCCCCTCGGTTTTTGCCAGCTCCGGCTTTTTCATATGATTGCCTCAAGTACCACATTACCATATTCAACTTAACTGTACTGATCTTTACACCTCACTGCGTTTTACATCACATCTTTTTGGTTATTGTACAAATAATAATTTAAACTGTAATACATTAAAGCTGGTCAGATCATCACACAGATATTTAACATTAACATGATCAATACTGACCTGCATCATTAAGCTGACACGCCCAGTTGTTCAGTTTGGGATTTGTTTCCGGACAGTCAGACAGTAAATGGATGAGGACACGAGCCCAAACCCGGTTCTTCCTCTCTAGGAGCAGTTCAACAATCTGACCTAGAGTCTCCAATTTCTCCTGTTGACAGTTCAGGATCCTTCCAGCTATCTTGTTGCCCCTTGACAAGTCCAGCTCCAGCCAGGGCTTCAGACTGCTGGTCAGGGTTGACACAGGGAGGCCTTTTTCCTCCCTCAGCAGCTCCAAGTTCTGGTTGATCTGCAGAAGAGCTCGATCCCTGTACAGCAACCAGGCTGACGGCACAGTGACAAAACATTTTAGGTATATTACACAACTGTTTTTAAATGAAAAATTACTATTATTATTAGTATGTTTTCCCCCTTATTACATAGCCAACAGTGGAGAGATGACAGGAAGTGAGTGGAAAGGTCTTCAGCTGGGCACAGGCACCACCTGCAGTTGAAAGTTGAAAGCAGTACCTTTCTGTTGGCTCTGAGTGTCTGAGTCTTCTTCCTGAAGCAGAATCTCGTCATTGATAGTCTGCAAATTTTGAAACGACTGCTTATGTTGCTTCCTCTTGAGTCTGCGCTCTTCCTTTGATTTTAACTTCTTCAGACTGAAAATTGAACGGAGAAAAAAAAGGATGGCAGTTATTTAGAAAGCAAGTATTTGTCAGGTAGTTTACAATCCTTTAGAATGAATCAGAAGAACCAACATTTAGGGTTAGCACAATTCAGCTTCTCACAGCACCTTATCGGAATATCAAATCACATTTTTGCAGTATTGGCACCTGTAGAATTTACTACATTAGAAAGCTAACCTGTTAATCTTTTTTAGTGTTACTGGTTACATGGTAACAATCAGAAAGTCCTGCTGTGATGAACCATCATCAGCATCAACTGTTATTAGACTACAGTCTCACCTTGTACATTTCTGATTCACTTTTGGCTTCTTTGGATTCTGAGGTTTAGTGATGTCAGCTTCAAACTGAAAAGAGAAATGACTCAGGTCAACACTGTTCATGTTTTTCATGAGCACAGCAACTCATAAAGCAAAATTCGCCTCCACTGAACATCCTTACCTTGCATTTCACCAGGCCTGTTGGACCGTAGATTCTGATATTACAGATTTTACCGACACAGTCTGGAGTCAAACACGCTTCTTGCAGGAAATCCTGCAACACAAATACAATGCATAAATAAAGTATTCCAACAGCTACTGTGTCTCTGTCAAAAATAAATAAATTTTAAAAAATCAGCTATTCTACAAATGTATACTTTACTAAAGAAATGCAGTTATGAAATCTAAATTTTGCTCATGGTATTTCTTGTGCACTTCATTTCTTTATATATTTAAAAGACAAACAAGTGTCTAGCACTCTCATTGCTCATTGTCATCTACTTGAGAGATTTATGATGGCTCTGGAGTAGAGCTGGGCAATATAGATATTATATAGATATCGTGATATAAGATTTTGGATATCGTAATGTTGTGATATGATTTAAGTTTTTTTTTCCTGGTTTTAAAGGCTACATTAAATTGATGTAATTTTCTGAACTTTCCACACTGTTTTAGCTGTTCATTAGTTGCATTTACCCACTTAGTCATTATATCCACATTACTGGTGATTATCAAAAATCTCATTGAATCATTTTAATATTGTTGCAATATCGATATCCAGGTCAAAAATATCATATTTGATTTTGTCCATATCACCCAGCCCCTCAGTATCCTCTATCTCTTGAATGTCTTACCTCACTGGTCGGTTTGGTTAAAAGTGTCCAAATGTAAATGAACATTTACCTTTTCATTCTTTTCAAAGAAGGTCGATGTCTTGAGCGACTTCCAACAGCTGATGTGGTATTCAACGACGCAGCTCTGACAGCAGTGTATTTGAATGAAGCCCTGCACAAAGAAGTACATTACTTTGAATTATGTCCGTATTTTAAACTTTAAAAATTCCTGGCTGTGTTTCACTGCCATCATTTACCTTAAAATCTGGGTCAGTGAAGTAGATTTCCGTTTTCAAATGGCCATTGCATTTCTCATGTCGACAAATGGCATCAGGAATAGGCGGAAATTTACACAACTCAATAGCACTCTCCAGAATTTCCTAAAAAAAGGAAACAAGTCAAACTGAGGATAAATATAGTATAAGTGAAATGTAAACCATAGATGTGGTATGACAGTAAACTTTCCATTGTTTTAGATTTTTGTTATAATAGTTATCCTCTTCTGAACAACAATGTTTTTTTAATTACATTTTTAAACACTGAAGAGAAAAGATGCCAAAAACTACCTAGCATACTAATAAGTAAGTAAACCATAATTCTAAGACGCCTTTCAAAACTATGCACGCTATCTAAACAATCTTTAAAGATGTATTTAAAATGGCTGGTCAGATATAAAAAACATGGTTCATGACAACATACCTTGAAATAGTCTGGCTGCGTTTCTTTGACAATCTCTGTTGTTAAAGGCCACGTGAGTTTACCCGGTGTTATTTGATTCTTGACCATCTGCAGGGAATCTGAAAACTGCTCCAGAGCAACCGCAAACCTGTCCGAAGAAGAGACATGGTTGGTTGTACAGTCTGAAACAGCACATGTTCTAAATGAACAATGCAAAACACCACAAGACTAGAAGCTAAGGTACCTGTTCTCTTTGACATACACCTTCCCAATGGCGTAGTAAACCAGACACTGAAACTTCCTCTCCTCAAATGACTTCATCTTTTCCAGAAGTCTTTGCGCTTGTGAAAGTTCCTGTTTATCAAAGCAACCACACATGTTAAGACTGAGACAATTCATTTAATTTACAAAAATCTTCATTTTATAAAAGGCAAAAAATATCCTGTCTCACAGGACTATCTGTGAGTTACCTCAGGCTGGCCAATTTCTGTCAGGGCGGATGCATGGCCGTACAGCAACAACAGCACATCCACTGTGGAAAGTCCAAAATCCTGAGAAGAGCAAAATGTTTTATTATTGTGACTTGAAAGTGGCAATTGACAGGAAACATTGGTAGAGAAAGAGCAACAAAATGTCTCCAGCCGGAAATAAATGTTGATAAAGTGTTGCCTCATGAATAAACAAAGAGCACCATATTCTGCGGCAATGGGACTTTTTGCAGCTGAATTTAAACTCTTAAGTCCTTTCATGTACTGACTGGTTTATTTTTGGAGCACATTTCTACATAATGATGACAATCAATCAAAAAGAAAAATCTACACACATTAGATAATTATTTCAATCTGGCCACAGTCACGAGACAGTAGTAAGTTTTGGCACTGGTATGATTACCTTGGGTGTACTGGTATCCAGTAAGGCCAGTGCCTGGCTGAAGGCCTGCTCAGCGTTGCGGCTGCGGAGGTCGGTCAGGGCGGTGTGAGCGTCCTGCACCAAGGATCTCATCTCTTTACACGCATCTGATTTACTATCAGTGACTTTCTATTTGTAGAGAAAGCACACATCACAACACGTTAGTCATTTCATTCACTGATACCGTTACAATTTAAAAGCTACAAAATATTGCCAAGCTGCAACTAACAATTATTTTAATTATCAATTAACAAGCGAGTCTTTTTCTGACCAACAGTCCAAAACCCAGCTTATTATCATGTATGACAACGAAAAGCATTAAATATTATTATAAGCTCAAACCAGCGAATCTTTGGTATATTTCCTTGAAAAAAATATGTATGCATATTTGTTTTCAGCCCACTGACCTGTAGAACCAAATGGCTGATTTACCATTTTAATACAAGATTGTAAAAGTAAGAGCTTTACTTTTTACCTTGTTACTGTGTGTGCTAGAAAATGAATGTTTTTTGTTATTGGTTGAGTCCTTCATAAGGTAGAAGCTCTTGGTTTTGGTGTAAGCAAAATCCATTGAGGGGTCAAGAGTCACATTTGGCAGGAGGCCCAAGGTTTCTTGTGTCTTGGGGTCCATAATTGTTGTGTAACATACATGTGTATGTCTCGTGGCTGTTTGCCAATGGCTGTTGAAAATGCAGTGACATGTGAGCATAGCCTTACCTCATCTTCAGACTGAACATTTTTGCTCTTTGATTTCTTTTTTGGTGCTGGGTTGGAGTCTCCTTTTCCATTCTTTGCAGAAAACTCACTGGAAGAACAGAGCTTTCAATCAGATACATGTTGCTACAAGTAGCCAATGCACATTCTGCCACAATCAATAGCAGAAAATGTCTTGTTTGAAGTACTTAATCTAATTTTTCTGTCCTTACTTCCTGCTGGCCAACTTGCCTTCAGGCAAATACTGACTGTATCATTCAGACATTATTATTGTGTGTTATTCTGCTTACAAGGACAGGTTCACAGTTTCAGGTGAGTTGCCCAGATTAAAATTGTAATGGGTTTTTCTTGCTGTAATCATTTCTCCTGTTCATGCTGACTATTACAAGTTCCTTTCAAGTGATGGGGGACAAAATCCTCCATCCAGTCCTCCTTCTGTGCAAACATGTATTTAAATGTTTATCTAAAGCTAATATGAAGCTTCAGTTGTCTACATTTGTCAAATCAAGTAAATATCTTTCAACATTACAATGTTTTTAGTGCCAAAGTCCCTCTTTTTGTTACTATACTTCCAGCCCACCTCTTTTATATTGGAAACAGCATGTCCACTGACCTTTTAGATGGTTTGGGGTTAGGGTTAGGTTTAGGTTTAGTGCTGACTTCCGCCTTTGGCGCCGACGTATTTTCTTTTTTCACTGTGAAAAAAATATTTGCCATAAGTTTTTATGATAACAATGTCATGAGAATAAAATCCACAAGACGCTTCAGATTCGTTATCAGCTTTTGTTAACTGTATCGACAATAATTACTGTGATTGATATAGGCCCAAAAAAAAAAGTTTTTTAAACACCTGCTGTATAGAACATTAGAAAGGGTTTTGGTCATGCAAGTTGTAAGAAGTAATTCAGTTTGATCTTTATAAGCACAATATTTGAAGAAACATTCCTGTTTTCCTACATACTATATGAAGAACTGATGGTTAAGTACATAACAAAACTTACACATATGTGGTTATAAGAAGAACAAAAAGAATACATAATGTGAACAACATACTGTGACACTCCCTTGTACAAACATGACACTTATGAGGAGACGGTTGCAAGCAGCTAATTTTGACACAGTGTGATTAGGCTTTAAAAAGTTGAAAATTGTGTTTGTTGGAAACATCAAATCACAACTAAGCCAGAGAAACGTACCGGGATCTGAACCTAGATTAAAAATAAAAAGTACTGGAGGCATTAAAACAAACTCACCACGTTCGGTCGGCATATTCACTACAAGCCCGCAGAACTGTCAACACACAAATTCAAGTTCATTATCAACTCTGACCTTCAAACTTTAGCTTGTGTCCAAAGAAACAAGACAAATGTGCTGATTAAATAGTAAAAGCTGCCTCTTCACACTGATAAAACTATTGGGAATGGCATTAGTTTTGCAATCATAATGCCTTAAATCAAATTGCTGTATAAAATGTTTGTCCTGATGATGATGGTAAATGAAAAGTTAGGGATCAATAAAGTTTTTACAATTCATCCTTAAGGCGATAATGTGTACATGAAACTTCATAGCATTACAGGAAAAATAAGGCGATCACCATTGTCAAAAGGACAAATCTTCTACGAAACATTAAGGTCTGTACAAAGGTCCTCAGCTGGATTTGAACCACCATATTTTCTGTCAAACATTGGTG